>NC_057814.1:371639004-371854947 GCF_018294505.1 Triticum aestivum | reverse complement strand
GTAGGAGGTCCGTTTCGTCCGTTTTGCGGTACGCCACACCCCTCCCGATCAACAGGACCCTCGTTTCGACCGTAGGAGGTCCGTTTCATCCGTTTTGCGGTACGCCACACCCTTCCCGATCAACAGGACCCCTGTTTCGATCGTAGGAGGTCCGTTTCCTCCGTTTTGCGGTACGCCAGACCCCTCCCGATCAACAGGACCCCGTTCCGAACGTGGGAGGTCCGTTTCCTCCGTTGTGCGGTACGCCAGGCCTCGTTTCCATCGCCTGTTCCGTCCAAGCCCTCCCGATGAACACGACCACGCATTCCGTTCTGACCCAGCCGGTTGGCTCCCACGCGTTCCGTTGCCTCCCGATGAACACGACGCATTCCGTTGCCTCCCCATGAACACGACGCATTCCGTTGCCTCCCCATGAACACGACGATGACGTTGTTTCTCCGTTTGGACCCAGCCATGTACACGAGCCCTGGCCGTACGTATGCACGAGTAGGCGTTCGAGACCCCGCCTGTATGTACACATACGTGGCCGTATTTTCTTTCTTGCACCCTGGCCGTTGTACGTACGTGTACATGCTACGTGCGCGCCTCTACTACGACACGTACGCGCCTCTACTACGACACGTGCGCGCCTCTACATCCACCAGTATATATGTACGTACACGTTCGCGACCAGAATGACAACGCTACGTACGCTTCGACCAGGTGGGTCCCGACTGTCAGGCACTTCCTTGCGTGCGAAGATGTAGCTGGTGGGTCCTAGCAGTCAGGGGGCGAATCGTTTTGTTTTTTTGCCCAGACGCACTTCCTTGCGTGTGAAGGTGTAGCTGGTGGGTCCCAGCAGTCAGGAGGGAAACGTTTTTTTCATGAAATACGGTGGCCCGTCCGGTGGGTCCCCGCTGTCAGGTGGAGGAATAATTATTTTGCGCATCATAAGGAGGCACTTCCTTGCTGCGGCCGTGGACCCAGCTGTCAGCATTTCCACGCACAGTACTCTTCCGATGGAAGTCGGTCGTTGACCACATTGACCACGCCGCGCCGAGAGCACCACGGCGGTGGACGACGGCGAGGCCTAGGAAGGGGACGACACGGAGGCAGGGAAGACTCGGTAGTTGTTTCCCACGCGGAGGGGAGTACGGCCGTACGAGGGTTTACTGGTTCATCTGCCGTCGCCGGAGAATAACAGCAGGTGTGGGTGAGTAGAGGGATGGCTAGGCCAGCGATGGGAGTACGGTGGGGCGGTGAGGCCTGCGCGGCACCACAGCCGGCCGCGGGGAGGAGGGAGCAGGCAGTCCCGCCGGCGCTTGTTTGAGCGGCTGGAGCAGGAAGAGCAGAGATTGAAGAAGCACGACGGCCGTTGGATAGACATCCAACAGTCAGTGCTTGGCGTCAACCTTTTTTTAGGAAAACCTCAAATCTGTGGAAAACAGCATACAGCCCATCTGCCATTATTTCTAATAATTTACAGCCCATTTGCTAATTCTTGAGGTTTTTTTTGGAGCCCATATTCTTTTTGTTAGCATTACAACCCATATTGTGGCCACGGTTAAAAAATTATACAAAATTTTGCATATTCCGGTGCGGTCCAAACTGTTTTTAATCCCGAAATTTCGACTCACATTCAAACTGATTTTAAAAATAAATGTATATCAATATAAAATTCAACAAATTCTCCACGCATAAAAATTAATGTAATTTAAAATCTTGAAATGAAAAAAAGATATTTGAAACTAATTGCCGGTTTGATGTGTTTTAAAAATGTACAGTCCATTTCTCATTACTGATGGGCCATTTTCTCGGCCAGCCGAATGAAAGCTCTCCTCGTCTTGAAAGATTTGTAGCCCAACAGGCCTGACAAAGCGACTTACTTGGCAAATCACAAAAAAGCTGGGTTGTGGCCGTGGACCCAGCTGTCAGCCTCTCCACGTACAGTACTCTTCCGATGGAAGTCGTTCCTTGACCACGTTGACCACGCCGCACGGAGAGCACGACGGCGGTGGACGACGGCGAGGCCTAGGAAGGGGACGACGCGGAGCCGGGGAAGACGCGGCAGTGGAAGCCCGCGCGGAGAGGAGTACGAGGGTTCACTGGTTCGGCTGCGGTGTGAGGCTGCCGTCGCCGCAGGGCCTGGCCAGCGGTGGGAATAGTAGGGGGCGGTGAGGCATCTGCGGTAGCACAGCCGGCCACGGGAGGCAGGAGCATGCGGCACGACCGGCGCTGCTTTGGGCGGCTGGAGCAAGAAGACCAGAGGTTGAAGAAGCACTACGCCCGTTGGATGGACATCGTACGGTCACTGGAGCTAGAATCGTTCATATTGACTAAGTTTACAAAGCCCTTCGTCCCCGTCAACTTAGTAGGCCCACAAGTCAGCCTCCCACCAAGGTGGGTCCCAGCTAGCCGGGGGAGTATTCATTTTTTTGTGCGTAATAAGGAGGCACTTCCGGTGGGTCCGAGCTGATAGCGGGGGGAACGTTTTTTCACGAAATAAGGTGGCCCGTCCGGTGGGTCCCAACAGTCAGGGGGAAACGATTTTTTTCGCAAAATACTGGTGGCCCGTCCGGTGGGTCCCCGTTGTCAGGTGGAGGAATAATCATTTTCCGCGTAATAAGGAGGCACTTCCTTGCGGCTGCCGTGGACCCAGCTGTCAGCCTCTCCACGTATAGTCCACGTCCGATGGAAGTCGTTCCTTGACCACGTTGACCACGCCACGCCGAGAGCACCAGGGCGGTGGACGACGACGAGTCCTAGGAAGGGGACGAAGCAGAGCCGGGGAAGACGCAACAGTGGATGCACACGCGGAGAGGAGTACGAGGGTTCACTGGTTCGGCTGCGCTGTAGTCACCGCAGAATAACAAGGGGTGTGGGTGAGTGGAGGGATGGCCTGGCCAGCGGTGGGAGTAGTAGGGGGCGGTGAGGCCTCCGCGGCAGCACAGCCGTCCATGGGAGGCAGGAGCAGGCGGCATGACCGGCGCTGCTTTGGGCGGCTGGAGCAAGAAGACCAGAGGTTGAATAAGCACGACGACCGTTGGATGGACATCGTACGGTCACTGCAGCTAGAATCGTTTATATTGACTAAGTTGACAAAGCCCTTGGTACGTCAACTTAGTACGCCCACAGGTCAGCTTCCGAAACGGTGCGCCCCAGATGTCAGAGGGAGGAGTCATTTTCTGGGCGGGTGAAGCTAGAATATCCGAGATTGAAGAAGAAGCACGGCATCCGTTGGATGGACATCCAACGGCCACTGCTGCTAGAACCGTGTGTTGACTATAAGTTGACAAAGCCTTGCATACGCGTCAACTCTTTTTTTAGGGGACGCGTCAACTTAGTAAGGCCAGAAGTGTGTGGCAGAGAACTTATAGCCCATTTGAGATTTGTAAGAATGTGTAGCCCATTTTTGAATTCTAATGGAATTTACTACAACCCATTTACAGTTTGTTAAAAGTACAGCCCATTTCAAGCAACCGTTCAAAACAGAATTCAATAAAATTTCCCACATTTTGATGGGATCCGAAATATTTTTATCCCGAAATTTCTAGTCAGATTAAATACAATTTCAATATAAATTTATATTACGTAAAAATCCAATGAAACATTGCGCTCGCAACAATTAATGAAATTAAAATTTTCAATATCCAAAAATAATATTTTATAAAGTAATCACGTGTTTGGTGCATTTTTTTATAGTTACTGCCCAGTTTTTATAATTACATCCCATTTATTATTTCTTAAAGCCCATTTTCTTGTTAAGCCTAATGCATCCCTCCTAGGAAAGATTTGCAGCCCAGCGGGGCGGAGAATAACAACTTGACCTTGCCTGGGTATTCCTAAAAAAAAGTATAGCTGGGCTAGCCATTTTTCAGCTTGACAAAAATTTATATCTGGGCTGGATATCTGGCCTGGGCTAGACGGGCCACAACCCGCCCAGTTAATACCTGCAGCGATGTTTTCGTTGTTGTTCAGAGGAGAAAAATTAATATCTGGGCTAAACATCGAAAAACTCTGCAGTGCTCACACCTCAAAAACACAAATACTGCTCGAGCTGCTTGGTCCCAGCTGTCGGCCGCTTCTTGTGCAATTCTCTCGTTTATTGACTACTACATAGGTTGACAATGGTGTGGGACCGTGATGTCAGGAAACCAGGAGGAAGCAAAATAAATTATAGTTATATATATATATATAATAAGGAGGCACTTGCGTACGTGAGGCTATGGACCTGGTGGGTCCCCATTGTCATCCTCTCCAAGTAAAGTCATCTCCTCGCCCGCGCGCGCTTTCCGCGTGAAACAGTCAGCGCCGCCCGCCCCGCTTCCCGGTGCAGGCGATTGCTCTGCCTTCAAATGACACAAGTGCCGTCCGTCCGTCCATCTGCCGCCCACATTAATGATACGCGGTTGCCGAGGCAGCTACTCCGGCGCCACACGTCCGTCCCTCCGCCCGCCCACCATTGATATATAAACTGCTGCGCCGGCCATAGCCGCAATCATCCGCATCCGTTCCCTTTCTCCTGTCCACACCACTACTGCCCACCATGGCTTCCTCGCGCTCCAGCGCTCTTCGGGACGGGCGGACGACGGACCACAAGGAGATGGCAGCCATTGCTGCCGACCAGCTGGCCGGCAGGCAGCCGGAGGACGACGACGTCCCAATGGAGAACATGGTAGTCGACGATCCGGCGCCAACCCCCTCCTCCGCGCCATCCTCGCCGGTGCATTGCACCATGACCATCGGCGAGGCTCGTGCCCAATATATGGACAAGGTGAGGCAGATGCGTGAGGAGCAGTTCCGGGAGGCGCAGGCCGACGCCGCCTACAACAACCATCTCCTCCAGGAGCACCTGCAGGCGGAGGAGCAGATCGCCGCGGAGCGGGCGGAGCAGGAGGCGCTGCTCGACTCATACCGCTCCGCCCGCAAGGGCCGCCTCGAGCGCTGGCGGTACCGCATGCGGGTGGCGGAGGCTACGGCCGCCTAAAAAGAGGCTAGCAAAGAGGGCGATGAAGCGGGCGAGGCGCTGTTTGGCGAGACCGATGACGAGGCAGAGGACAATGCCGGCTCCAACGAGTCCCCGCTCCGCCGGCGTCGACGAGGCCCTGCTCCGCCGAGGCCCCGCGGCGCCAACAACGAGGCATAGGACACCGCCGGCTCCGCCGAGGCCCCGCCCCGCCAACAACGAGGCAGAGGACATCGCCGGCTCAGCCGAGGCCCCACCCTACCAGCAACGTGGGGGAGGATTTCCACCGCTCCGCTGAGGCGCCGCACGCTGCCAACGAGACAGAGGACATCGCCGGCTCCGCCGAGGCCCCGCCCCGCTGCCAACGAGGCCGCGCCACACAGAAAACGAGGAAGAGTAGAACACGGTAGGTCGCTGCCGCTCGGGTCCAAGTAAGGCCACCGCTGCTACCCTCCGGTTGAAGCCAAGCTAGGCGGGTTGACCATTGACGGCCGGTTAGCTTCTTGGCGGCGACGTGGAGTCGGAGAGCTGTGTTGGAGAAGAACGCTGCATCTACTTAACTGCTGGTGCAGTTGGCTGACTGACACGTGGGCCCAACAGGCCACATGTCAGTTACGCAACTGCACCTGCAGTTAAGTCACTGAAGCTTCTGTTCGGCTTAGCGGGACACAGGTGGGTAGCTTCGGTTAATTAATTATACCTCCAGCGCACCCCTTTTTAGTTGAAGAATGTATGAAATGTAATGAAATCCGGCATGTTTATATGAAATCCGACCGTGTATGAATAAATTTATTTCGATTAGTTCGAATTCCTGTATCACTGCCATTGGATGAACATGCAAAACAATACGTACTAGCATTATTCCCAGGGTAATCACCTCGTTTGCAGCAGTTTCACATGTACTCCCTCCGGTCCTTTCTAGTATGCATACAAGTTTTGTCTGCAGTCAAAGTATCTCTACTTTGACCAATCTTATACAAAAAAGTATGCACTTTCACAATGTGCGAAGTAAAAACAGAAGGAGTACAAAGAGTTTGAGCAGCTTTTTAGCGTTTCTGTACTTTGCAATCAAACACACAGGCCTGGCAATTCATAGAGAACATTCAAAACAATCGATGATTATGCATCTCAGCGGCTCACATGTCAGAGGCAATATTTACTTCACAACTAAAGAATAACAAAAATTGATCGACGCTGCTGACAGCAAAGGGCGTCCCATTCGAAAATATCAAACGCATGTCTTGCTAAAATCAATGAGCAAAATTTGACAAGGTTGTCCCATTCCAAAATATCAAATTCCTACGATTGTGGAATGGGCAGGGTTTGCCATCAGTTCGGACATTGGCATGGCACCTCGTGCTAAATAAACCAGCTGTTCTTTTTGTGCAGTTCCACCAAAATCAACCAAATTCACGCGTAGCTTGTATGATTTCGCCCTTATATGTTGCAACGCCTTGAACTTATCGGCACCTCCTTTCTTGTGGTGGAAATGAATGATTCGATGTATTCATGAACATTTTGTGCAGTTCACATTGAAATCAAGCTGAGCACCCCTGTTTGCACAAATACAAAAAAGTGATTAGTATAAAGCAAACTGTACTATGAATTGACAGTTTCAACAGGCACATACATGGTCCATGTAGAGCACACTTTTAGAAAAATGGAACTCACCAGAAAGAATCCTAGAACAACATTGTACTCGCGCATCACAGCAAAAAAATGGAGATTTGTCAGTCCTTCTGAGCTGAAGTTAGTTTGGTCTTGTGGGGAGTAATGTAACCATCCTTCAACTGCTCCTTCTGATGAGAAGATAGACAGGGCTTCTTCATCCTGGCATAATCGGAACTAGTCACTTCACGTACTCCATATTCTTCTTCAGAGGAAGATGATCCTGTTGTGCAAAGACAAGAGGACTACTAAATGCTAGCATACCTGTTTGCTCGAAAAAAAGGAAAGGAAATATTTAAAACAACACAGATGAAGCACTTCTCAAGGACAATACCACTTTTTCATGACAGTATCTAAACAGTAGCACAACACCAATAGAGATGACAAAGCTCAATCATATGGATGAAATCAGTGGGCGAGTACCAACCTTTGTCAGGAGGCTTATTGTGTAGAGCATACAGATGAAGCACTTCTCCGGAACCATCTGTTGCTATCTACGGTGGTGGCCATGCTTACTATATACTCCTCGATTAATTTAATGTTTCCAACATCTTCTTGTGCAGTTCCACTAAAATATATGGTATCTTCAAAGAAGATCCCTGTTTGCACAAGTAGAGATAATTACATATTACATTAAGGGTGGCATCAAATCAGTGGCAAAACAATTGCTCGTTCCAGCCATAGCAATAAATTAAGATGCAAAACTATATCATTACTTGTGTCATCACAGTTCCAGTGCTTCATTACAGCACCGGGAGTTGATTTTTGTTTTTCTTCCGCTTGTTCTTCCCCTTCATCACTTGGTTCAATAACAGACAAGCTTCGCCTTCAATGTAAGATTTGGCATGTCAATTAGGGAGCACAAGTATAGTACTAAACTTAATTTTCTGATGAAAGTGGCAAAATACAGGCCAGCAGTTGTGAAATATCCTTATCTTACCTCAATGGGATATTACGGTGCACATACAGATTGGAAGTCTTGTCTCCATTTGTGTAGTTCACTAAAATCAAGCAACATTATCATACAAGTAGCACAACATATGAAAGCACACTGCAGAATCATGTGAAAGAAGGCTAGTACTGACCACTCATGATGCGGAATTCAAACAACTCACAAGAAGAAGATCTGAACCAAATTCGCCTTAACGGATAGGAAGTAAGATCTCCTCTTGTGCAGTTCCACTAAGATCAAGCAATCAAGCAACGTTGTCGGTGTGACATTTTGGTTGAACTGCACAAAACACTCTTAAAACAAAAGTGTTTTGTGCAGTGCAACAAAAGGTCACAATGGAAACGAGGTGAAGTAGATAACCCTGTTTACACAGAGGTGCAAAGGAAACAATTAGTGGTCAATAACGGTGGATGACATAGAAGCCAACAAAAAGAAGCATCTACCTTATCTAAATGGGAAAGAAAGCAAGACAGTAGCATTTCTCAAACGGTGGCATTGATTAATATTAACATAGAGATTATATTAACAATAAAATTCGTTAAACATGTATTTTGCTTTTAACTGTGGCATTGCATCAATTTTCCAGCGGCATTATTAGAGGGTGTTTGTTTACATGGACATTTTGGTGTAGGGACTAAAAAAACTCTGTGTCAGTCCCATCTAAACCAAACAGGAGGGACTTTTAGGGACTAAAAGTGGGCATTTGGGACTAAAGAAAGAAGACCCCGAGGGAGTCTTTTTGGGACTTTTTCCAATAGTTACCCCTGCCTCGCATCGCACCTTGTCTCTATTAGTTCATTACTAGGGGTAACATGGTCTTTTAGCATGTCATTTAATAACCTCTAGTCCATGTTTAGTCCCTGGAACCAAGCAGGTAGGGACTAGGGAGTTTTTAACCAAACAGGGCCTTAGATTACCAACAGGTAATGAGTTGCACGGGACAGTGGACGCACCAGCACCATGTGCATCTACCGATGTACTGTGGTCATGCACAGTCTGTTGCAACAAAGAACAAACAACCAAGGAGCATATTTGTGTTGGGCCCCGTTTTGTTATCTTTAGACACCTTTTCCTATGTGAGCGCAGCAAATCTAGTCCTGCTCAAACTCTACAGCCTTGTCCCTTCCTTTCCTTTTTGAACTAGTACTTTCGCCCTTTCCTTTCCTCTTTGAACCACGTCCTAGATTTATGCGATACAACTTTCCCCACTACTTTCCCCCATTCCTTTCCTCTTTGAACCACGTCCTAGATTCATGCTATACAACTTTCCCCCTTCATTTCCTCTTTGAACCACGTCCTAGATTCATGCTATATACAACTTTTCCCACTACTTTCCCCACTCCTTTCCTCTTTGAACCACGTCCTAGATTCATGGTATACATGCAGCTAGAGAAATGCATGTGGAGTAAGTAAATTATACCTTAAGGTTCTTGGGGCGTGGTTCGGTGGGCGACGGGACGGCGGCGAAGAAGAAGGGGTCGGAGGCCCTCCCGCGCCGCCGCTGGGTGGAAAGTGAACAGCTGCGCCGGTAGTCCCTCACCGACGGCGACAGCACTAAGCCTCCTTCCCTTCCCGGCGGACGGATCCTGCCGGCTCTTTGAGCAGCAGTGAGGGGAGAGAGAGGCCAACGAAGTCTTGTTTAGATCCAGAGAGGGTGAGAGAGTGTGAAGAGAGCAACTACAAGCGCTGAGGCTCCAGCGGGAGAGGGCGAGAGAGTGTGAAGAGAGCAACTACAAGCGCTGAGGCTCCAGCGTGTATATATATACTGGAGAGAGAGTGTGAAGCGTGCAAACCCTAGAAAGCATTTTGACCAGTCAAAGAATCCACCTGAGACCTCAAGTTTGATGAGCGAACAGGCTAACCAGCTACACAACCCTCCCGTTATGTTCAACGAGAGGGAAATAACCTTTTATACATTCCTGCATTCGTGTGACAAGCATGCCGTGTTTTTTTGTGTATGTGGGAGTCATTGGGATTTCAATCATAATCGTGTCATGTGGCTTTGGTGGTAAGACTATCCACAGTGGTGCAGAAATAATGCAGCCTTAGTCACCTTACCTCTCTCCACGTAGTACGTTGGGTCCCACCAGTCAGAGGGTGAAACAAACAAATTAATAAGAAAAATTAAAAGCGCCAGCGGTGTATCTTACCTCACACATCTCGCTACTGCTCGGGAACACTGTCCAATTGATCCCTCTGTTCGCTCACATACTATTTTAAGTGAATCCTTATTATAACATGCACACAAATTTTGGGCACTTGTATTCGACTTAAGTCAGTGTGCCACCGTATCTCGTATACTTACTACTCCCTCCGTCTAGGTGTAATAAGTCACGTTAGAAGGTGCAACGGGACCAAGGTGCGTGCGTGCGTGCGTGTGTGTGTTTGTGTGTGTGTGTGTGTTTAACAACATGTGTGTGTTAGAGAGAGCGACAGATCGACCTACTCCTACAGAGAGATGTTGTGTAGTGTAGTACGATTTTAGCCGCGAGAGTCGGTGCATCCTCTCGTTTCCGGGCGTGTCCGATAGGGACATGTGGACAGCTGCCACGCCCGCTCCTGACCAGCCTGGCCCACCCAAAGCCCCTCCATCGCCCGCGCGCGCTTCCCGCCCGAAACGGTCAGCGCCGCTCCAAAGAATCGGTGCCGCATTCATGCCCGGGCAGAGTGGACGCGACCTCTCACTGGCGCAAGAGTGATGGTTGCTTCGTCCGTCCAACTTACTGTTGGGTCTATGTGATTTGACGGCTCATTGGTCTTTATTACTGAGGTGGTAGGACTGCTGGATGTCCCACGCTATCGGCGAAAGGAGGTACTACTACTAGATTACAATTTTCTCCATTCTTATAGCGGAGGCGTGCAAGAGCAGTGAAAACACACAGGCTCAGTGATTACATGGCCCACCTCACACTATCACCGTGCGACACCTAACTCTTTACATAGTACTCCCTCCGTTCCTAAATATTACTAGATGAGTCCCCGCGCGTTGCCGCGGAACAGCGGTATATCTCTCTGCGCAAAATTATCGATTTCATAGAACTAAAAAAACTCTATAACCGCATGACAAATGTGGTAGCCAAACTAAATAAACTCCCATCATCATTAAGATCATCCCACGTAAGGAAAAAAGATCAGCCAACTCCTACTGCATAATGGGATTATATTTTTCTTTTTGACATGTTAATGGGACTTAAAAGCTCACTTACATGCATGCTACCGGTGCATGCTTGCATGCAGACATGTTGATGTGATTTAAAACCCACTCACATGCATGTGCCACGGTATTTCTGCATGCTTGCATGTGGCTTAGTGCGGAGCCTCTCAACGTCTAGATCAGACGGCTATTATGGACTGATTTACTTCATCTAACGGCTACATCAATTTTGATGATGTGGCTCAAGGAGAGGATAGAGAATTCCTAGTAGTGGGGGCTAGCTATTACTAGTAGATAAGTCTTTGTAGAGATTCCACTACATACAGAACAAAATGAATGAATCTACACTTAAAATGCATCTATATACATCCGCATGTGGTTCATGGTGAAATCTCTACAAAGACTTATATTTAGGAACGGAGGAAGTACTAGTATAGTACGTACTGTAATTTATCAGCGAGATAAATTTGTACAATGCTATGAAGCTTCCAGCTTCTGTTACATGTATCTTGCGTCCAAGGTTGCCCGTTGCAACATTTCATCAAAGACAAAGGAGACTACATGCATGTTATTGCATCTCAATGATTGACAGATCATAGCAAATATGTACTCCCTCCGTTCCAAAATAAGTGTCTCAACTTTGTGCAAACTTTAGTACAAAGTTGTACTACTACTAAAGTTGACACTTATTTTGGAACAGAGGCAGCTAAAGAAAAAAACGATCCATGCAATACCTAGCCCTTGAACCATGAACCCTGACCAGGCTTCAATTTGCTGGCAACGTTCGAGCTTCCTAATAAATGAAGTTTGCAACCTTTTGACCATCGGATCATTTTGTGCAGTTTCACCAAAATCGAGATGAGCATCCCTGTGGCAAAGAAATTGAAGAAGCGTGATTAGAATAAGATTACTAGGACTAGTTGATGAGACATAAACTCATCACAAATACAGTACGTATAAGCCAGTAGAGGTATGTGCGGGGCAAAGAAGTAGAGAAATATCCACAGGGAGTGATGTGGGCAGCTGGAGCAGTGGTGCAAGTCGGCTGTAAAGGGAGTTGTACCTGAGGGACGTAGCTCAACCTTGAGGAGGGCGGCGGGAGGCGGCAACTTCCCACATCGCGGCAGTGAGCAAGGGACGAAGGCAACCTCACCGGCTTTGTGAGAGAGAACGGCGGGGACCCCTGATCGGGACGTGCCGACAGTGGGTTTTCGCCGTCGGCGACGGCCACCGCATCTACACTAAGCATCCACCCCTTCCCCAAGCGGACATGATCCGCCGGGATGTTAGAGATGTGGCCACAGTCGTTTTGTGCGAGAGAGTGTGAAGAGAGCAACCCCAGCAAGCAACCATGTAGGCTGGCCCGTCCTGACTATGTATATGGTGGAGCGGTTTCCTTTTCTCTCCATATGAACCTATCATATTGCGTACGTGCCACTGAAGAAAAAAAAACTTTATTTATAAATGACGCGGCACCTACTACTCGTTCTCCTATAACCTTGCGCTTGGCATCTCCAAAATATTAACCTTGCGATTGGCTCTTCGCCTCTTCGGGAAGTCGAGCAATAATGATAGTGCAGTACATATCATTCTGGCTATATGAGACCGAATGAATTGCTGCACGTCCACCACGTGGGCGAGGGTCGAGGGGCGAGGGAGAGTGCTACATACGGAGCAAAATGAGTGCATCTACACTCTAAAATACGTCTATATACATTAGTGTTTGGAGTATGTACTAGTAGTTCATATTGAAATCTACTAAAGGACATATATATTCCAAACAATATGATATAATCTCTATAACCAAGGTAGTAGGCAGAGGCCTACCTATAGAGGTAGAACGACTCGTATATGTGTTGAGAAGGAGAGACCCAGCTATGTCTTGAGGGAGATCGGTCGACATCCATACATAACTGAAGGACGGGAAATATGATGGAACAGAGAGAGAGAGGAGAGAGAGAGAGAGAGGGAGGGAGAGGGAGGGAGAGGGGTAGAGTGCTGGATGGGTGATGGAGTTGCTTCTCGAAGATGGTGGGAGAGGCCTACTGGACAAACTGAGGGTGGAACTGCAATGTTATCAATAAGAGTGGGGATGTGTTTTTGTGTGTGCCTGTGCGTGATAGATCTGTCGGGACGCATCCATGGATGATGAAGGGGAACCATGTGTTTGGTAAGCAAACCTAACTAGATCGGTAGATCAATTGTTGTTTGTCGGAGGAAGGGAGAGACACAACTAAGGAGGTAGATCGATTGACGTGTGGGTAAAAACGAGTTATAAGGACCTAGCTAGCTATATGTATAGCGAGAGATCGGTCCGTGTACGTCCATTTGTTAGAGGCAAATAAGGCCCAGCGAGACGGATAGACAGAGAGAATGGAGCTAGGAGGTGGTGCGAGAGGCCCAACTACTAGCTAGATAGGGGGAGGAGTGTGCGGTTGTGAGATCGATGAAAAGAGGGGCGAGAGTTTACACGTGTGTCTCACCGTATGAGAGACACGAGGCAAGGACACATAAAGGAGGAGATTGAAGGTGTGTGTGTATGTTGTAGGCAGGCATCGCTGGAGAGGTTTATCGATCGGTGTGTGTCGGAAAGGAGTTGTGGAGACTCTGGGAGAACGACCTAAAGAGAAAAATCAATGTGCCCGGTGGATAGAATGCCGAGGGAGGGGGGGCGAGGAGGGCGTGTGCATGCACGAGAGAAAGTTAGTGGTAGCTACAAAGGCTAGAGGATTGTGTGGGTGTAAGAGACTAACAAAGATCATAATTTGATATGAAAGCGGATTCATATATTTGAATAGGAGATCATAGTGTTTTAAACATTGCGTGCATGAATATAGCGGTGATACACGTGCTGTGCACATGTTATACCATAATGTGATAATGCATGGCGTTTGCAACTCACAACTAAATGCCGAACAATCTAAACCATACTATACATCAAACAATCTCACATTTTATTTGAATTTGTGATAATGTGTGGCATTTGCAGCTTACAACTAAATATCGAACAATCTAAACAATACTATATATCGAACATTCTCACATTTTATTTGTATTTGTGGTAATGTGTGGTGTTTGCAACTCACATCTAAATACTTGTAGGCGTAGGGGGCGGGGCACCATACATAATGTGATAAACACATTATACATATGAGACATGGTTTAGATTATGAAGATCTAGCTAGAGCTAGAAATATAATGTGATTTGAAATCAAAATAAAGTGGTCGCCGGAGAGGTACCCCACTATCTATCTTAGGGTTCAGGATGGGGGCGGTGGTCGCCGGCGGTGGCGGGGCGTTGGCGGGGCGGTGGTGTGGGGATCGCCGGAGAAAAAGCTCGGCACGGGGGGGCCTAGAGGGATGGCCGGGGCGGCGGCGGACCGGCGGTGGGGAGTGTTTTCGCGGCGGGCGGGGCGGCGCACCGCCGGCCGCGGGCGGCGGGGGGCTGCTGTTTGGCCGGTGGTGGCCGGCGGCTGAGGGGGGTGGAGGTTGAAGATGAACCGCATGCCCTTGATTTCGTATCCAACGGCTGCAAAATCGACTGACCAGAGATGAAAAAGTTAGTCGACCGACGTGTGGCCTCACCTTGCTAGTGCGTTCAGTTTACAGCAAAATTCAGTTTCGACAGCAAAATTCTGTTTCGACAGTTAAGTTCAGTTTCGACAGTTAAGTTCAGTTTCGACAGTTAAGTTCAGAGATGAGCGGCTGATGTATTTTACATCTAGCACTTTGTGGTTATGTATTTTACGTCATGTATTGGAGATGCTAATAGAATTCCACTCAGGTTAACGTTGTTCGTTGTCTCTCTTGTCCTGCTTCAGGCTCGGCGTCGTACAACTCACTGGAGCTGCTCCAACGACGAAACCCTCCATCACAGCGGAGCAGTACCTCGGGCTCCATCTCCAGACGCCTAAGATCTTCTTCCCCTCCTCCGACAGCAAAGTCAGCCGGAGCATCCTCACCGGCCAACCCAATCGCGCTGAGATCGACATGGCTTCGCCAAAGAGGTTGTACACTTGTTGCATCTCTTTTTTACTCTACATGTTATATATATTGTCCACTGAGCACACGGATTTGTTCCTTTAGTGTCTCCTTGAAAGAAAAAACATCGGAATTTTAATTTTCACTTGTCCTCCTTTTCAAATTCCTATTCATGCACAAGACTAAGAGATAGTAGCATAATAGCATTATAACCGTACATTTTCTTGTGGTTTGACTTAATCTCACCATGCTTCTTTGCATCCTGTGATCTTCCAATTGTTGTGAATCAAACACCCAGATTGGCAGAAATCCTGTGTTTTTAAATTCTCTGTTTTGCACGTGCATTCCTATCCTATTCCTGTCTATTTCCTATCCCTGCATTGTTGGAATCCTCCAATTCAAACGAGCCCTTACAGAATTGCTTCTCTTACAGATAGTTGTCAAAGAAAACCTTGCGTAGTTTGTCCCGCTCCTGCTGCGCCATCGTCCACCCCAGCTCAGCTGCTCCAACGACAGAAGGGTCCAGCACAGCAGGGATCCGGCCTCCAGACTGTCTTTCGCCGCCTCAGATCTTCTTCCCCGCTGCTGGCAGCCATGAAACTGCATTACCATCATCAACCGAGCAGATGACCTCGAGGACTACACGGGTCCGCAAGAGAGGTCGCACTCTTTCGTGTCTGCTTACGTTATGCATCGCTTAATATTACATGCTACTTTATCGTCCTGTTCACCGATTAGACTCTGAGTCAGCTCCAAACTAATGGTCAAACTTGAGTTTTTAAATGGTTGTGGGGTACATATCGGGGCCGCTATCAATAGTATCTATCTACTATCTGGTTAATCTCCGGTGTCTACTATGAGTTTCATGTTGGGTGGGAAACAAATAGTAAAGAAGTCATTATCTGTATTTTTTAACTGAAGCCATTATCTGCCTGCTATTATTGGTTTTGGGTCTATCCACAGGTTGCTACCATCACTCTGGATTTCTGCATGCACTCCTTACATAATCTCACTATGTTTTATTCCTATGCATGACAATTATTGTAAACAATGGAACTGAACATGTAGAGCAAAAGAGACGAGCCTTGCGTGGCAATAAAATTTCATGCAGACGTCGCTCCATGGTAGGCGCAAAGGCAGCCCCCCTCCATGCATTTCGGATTGTAATCGAGAGGAAGATATCTGTTCTGAGGGGGATTCAGAAGGAGAAGACAACTCCTATTTACCCCCTGAGGTCTTCGCTCTAACTTGGCATGCGGATGTTGGTTATATCATGCATATGGTGTCTTGCATTGCTTACTTTATACATCAAATATGTCATCTGCTTAGTTTAGACATCCTTTGTGCGAATGCCATCTGTTTAGTTTATTCATCGTTTATGTGAATTATGCAACGCCATCTTGTTTAGCCAGGCATCATATATGTGAATTTTGCAATGCCATCCTGCTTAGCCAGTCATCTTATATGTAAATTATATCAGGCCATCCTTGTTTTGTTACATATTACATTTGTCAACAATGTTAGTACATTCAACTGCTCTTCGTGTGCATCAGCCATTTGACACGGTGATGGCAAATTCTGGAGTGAAAACAAGGTCTTCAGAGCAGACTATGCTATCTGACGAAGCGCATATCTCGCTGGTTACGGATAGCTCCTCAGAGGAGGATTCAGAGACAGATGACCAGTCCTATTCCCCCCCCCCCCGAGGTGTATGCTCTAACTTGGCACGGTTATGTTGCTCATATCGTGCGTATGGTGTCTCGCATTGCTATGTCATTTGATTAGTTTAGACATGCTTTGTGTGAATGCCACCTGTTCAGTGTCTAATTACCATATATGTGAATTATGCATTGCCATCTTGTTGCAAGACATTATATATGTGAATTATACAATGTTATCTTGTTGCAAAGGCATTATATATGTGAATTATGCAATGCCATGCTGTTTAGCCAATCATCATGTATGTGAATTATATCATGCTATCATTTTTTTGTATTACGTGTTCCATTTGTCGACAATGTTTGTATATTCAACTACTCTTCCTGTGCATCAGCCATTTGAAGCTGTGATGGAAGTATTTGGAGTGAAAACAAGGTATTCAGAGCAGACAATGCTACCTGCTGAAGCAGACATCTTGCTGGTTACAGAGAGCTCCTCAGAGGACGATTCAAAGACTGATGACCAGTCCTATTTCCCCCTGAGGTCTATGCTCAAACTTGGCAGGGTTATATTACCCATGTCATGCATGTTGTCTTGCATTGCTTAGTTTTTACATCATATATGGATTGCCATCTGCTTACTTGCTTACTATATAAATCATGTATTTGAATTATATCATGCCATCATGTTTACATAGTACATACACATCATCTATCTGAATTATGGCATGGCAACCCATTTAATAAAGACATCATGTAGTTATATCATCTCATCCTGTTTAGTGTTTACAGTCATCATATTTTGAATTATGGCATTCTATCCGTGAATGTATGTGAATTATGGCATGCCAACCTATTTAATAAACACATTATATAGTTATGTCATGTCATCCTGTTTACATAGTCTCATATTTTGAACTATGTCTTTCCATCTTTTTTAGTTAGCCATCATAATGTGAAATTGTGTCATGCTATCCTGTTTAGTTAGCCATCATATATGTGAAATTGTGTCATGCTATCCTGTTTGGTTAGACAACATAAATATGAATTATTTCATGCCCTCTTTTATTCCCCACTATCCATTGCACCTGTCTATCATACAATGTCTATACTTTCAATTACTTTTCTTGTTTATCAGCCATTTGAATTGGAGAGCGTGATGGCAGTATCTAAGGGAGTAACAACACGGTCTTCAGAAAAGATAGTGCTACCAGTTGATGCAGATAGAACCACGGTTGTAATTGCCCAAGGACCAGATCCACCACACATAACCCAGACTCTCGCAGATTGTACCCCTACCCAGTTGGACAGAGAACCAGCTACACCCCTTCTAACCCCAACCCCGGCAGATAGTAACCCAGTTCCAGTTGACACAGCACCATCTCCACCACAGAGCACCCAAACACGAGCAGTTAGTAAGGGAACTGCAGTGCCCAAAGCACGAGGACCACCACTCCGAATCCCAACTCAACGCTTAAAGGAGAAGAAGATTTGTTCTCAGGTCAGGTTTTATAGCTATGGTTCATACTCCTTTGCTCTTGCATTACTGTATTTACCCATACCAACTATTTTCAAATTTGAAGGATGGAATTGAAACTCCAATGGTGCAACAGGTATGTTTTAAACCTGTTTCTTTAACTGGTTTGCTGTTGTAACCTGCTCTATGTTGATTTCAGTTTCAATTGAATAAACAGTTATGTTCTCATGTCATGCACATTACAAGTGTTGTTATTGCTCTATAGTTACCCACACTTATATTTTGTCTATTATGCTTTGTCTTGAACAAATATTATTTGAACTGTGTCTCTATCTTGATTTGGCAACAAAAACTAGAATGATATAGACCATAAAGTGACCATGGTACATAGATATATGTTTGTTTCATGCTGTTATCCTGTCCACTTTACTACTGAACTCATTTACCAAAATGAGTTTCATATACAACATGGTAAACATGTGATGTGTCTGCTTGTTTCTCTTTTAGAATGCGGACAAAATATTGGAGAACAGTACCGCATTATCCAATGGTAAAGGAAGTAATGCAGATAAGGTTCAAGATAGTGAGACATCCCTGTTGGTCTCCAAGAAAGCTGATAAAAACTATCTTGACGACAGTGAGGGAACCCAAAAGTCATGTCTTGATGTAGTGTTCGAGTTACTGGCCACTACTGCTGGCACAAGCTCTTCGAACTCGCTGCCTGAATCAGTTCGTCTTCTTGAGTCAACTTCAAGTTGAAAGACATCAATCAGATGTGCTGTGATAGGAAGCTGAAGGACCGAGGAAGTCCCTGCAGAATTCAGATGCATATTTTCTGGTGCAACAGCAAGCGCTGGAGGATTTAAGCGCCAAACAAGATAAAGTTAATAAGCTTGCTAAGCATCTTGCCAGCATTATGGGTACCCAGGATATTGTTTCTTGAGATCTTCTAAAGTGGTTTCAGTTCTGGATTTGTTTTGCTACGGCGTTTATTTGCGCTGGTCGCCAACTTTGACAACGAGTGTATATGATATGCTGCTTTGTTCCCTATATTTGCACTGGTGGCGAACTTTGATGCCCGGTGGATGTAATATGTGTAATAGCCGTGATAGCCTAGTGTTATTTGCTTGCTTATTTATTTGCTTGTTGTCTTGTTTATTTGTTTGCTTGTAGTCATTGCAGTTCTTTTTCCGCGGTTAGCTGGTGGCTGCAATAACCTATTTTTTAAAACTAGGCCACAATAACCATGGGCTAATATTTACTGTAGTGACACTGAGCCTCCTACTAGTCGTAGAAACAGTGGGCCTTCTATGGGCCGTAGAAACAATGGGCCTTCCGCGGGCCGTATCATCAATGGGCCTTATACGGGCCGTATGATAGATTGGCCAAACATGGGCCAAACAGACCGCATTATGGCCGTAAACGGGCTAGAGTTGGAATCGTCCGTTCATGGGCCGACCATAACGGGCCATCGTTAATAGGCCGTATTTGATGACGCTATGAAAACGGCCCAACGTATTAATGGACCACAAATGGGCCGACTGTAACCACGGGCTGAATTTGGCCCACAAGCAAAAAATTACGGTAACGGGCCATAAGTAAATGAATGCTGGAAATGAGCCCAAGAATAAATGGGCTCTGAGAAGGCCGAAATATAACATGGGCTGGAAACGGCCCAACGGAATAACGGGCCCTTAATGGGTATAAAGTGATACACTGTTCATTACGGGCCAGTTTCACCATGGGCCGTTAATGGGTGTAAAGTGATACACTGTTCATTACGGGCCAGTTTCACCACGGGTCGTTAATAGGCCAAGAGTTACATAGGGCCTCATATGGGCCGAAAGACGTCATGGGCCAGAAGTGAAAATGGGCTGGAATCATATTGGATGGCCCAGATGACGCTACTGGGCCTAATTCGGATAGGGCGTAACGGGCCTTGGGTTAGCGGGCTGTAAATGGGCTATATGCGAACAGGCCATTAACAGGCTTTCCATGGGCCGGCCCGCCACCTTTTGACCAAGTCAAACGGGCCGGCCTTTTCACAGGAATGGGCCTCTGTTGGGCCGTGCCACGTGTCGACATATCATAGGCGCCTTCCGTCCAATGAGTGGATGACATTTGTCCCAACGATGAGCTGACACGTGTTTCCTCCAGCCAATGATGATTTTACATGTGGAAAATCCCCATTGGTCGGGGCTGTTAACGGGTTATCGGATCCAAAACCCGACCCGATAGCTTAACGGCGTTCCGTTACGGTGGATGCCACGTGTCAGTCACCCTTGACGAAAGCACTTCTGTGATGCGCGATTTATCATCATGGAAGTGGACACTTCCGTGATGATAATTTTGGTAATGTCATGGAACACTTCTACGACTGCACAGGTATGACTATCTTGATTCTGTCATAAATTTTTCATGGATGTACATGCATGACAAAAAACGCGACCTACTGTGACAAACACGTATCATCACGGTAGTGTATTTTTTTTGTAGTGCATGTTTGCTTAACTGCAGTTGCCATGTTTGATGAACTGCAGTTGCCATGTTTAATGAACTACAGTTGCCATATTTAATGAAATGTAAATTCCACTGGCCATGATGGTATGGAATGCAAATGCCAAGTTGAAGTTGTTATGTAGTTGCCATGTTTAAATGAACTGCAGTTGCCATGTTTAATGAACTGCAGTTGCCATGTTTAATGAAATGCAGTTGCCATGTTTACTCAACTGCAGTTGCCATGTTTAATGAACTGTAGTTGCCATGTTTGAATGAATTGTAATTCCATTGGCCACAACAAACAAAAGGTGCTACAAAAAACTTCACACAAGAGTTTAACAAAAACCACACAAAACTTGCAGATTCCAGGAAGAAATCAAGCGTGTGAACATGTACACGGCTTTCCAGGTGGGCGAACATACATTCAAGGCGTGTTCTATCATGGGCATGTCGGATTCAGAACCTGAAGACCCAGACAAGGGAAGGAACTACTTTGTGAAGGCATCGATAAGCGAAGGCGAATACTACTGCCAATGCTGCAAATTCGAACGGGACGGGATTGTGTGCTGTCACATTCTAAAAGTAATGGACTTGAACGCGGTGACACGAATGCCCCGCCATTTCATAAGGCGGCGATGGACTTGGGACGCTGACGACGCATTGGCGCCGCAAACATCAAACGCAGTTTTGGCCGTGCATGACGAGAGACCAGAGTCAACCATGGAAGCCGTGAGGCACGTTGTGTTGACAAAGAACTATGCTGAACTAATTGATGAAGCGTGCAAGAGGATGAGACAGCAAGGGTCGCAGAAAATCACAGGAAGGCCCTCAAAAGAGAGCTTGATGAGATCAAGAAGAGGAAAGCTGAGGAAGCCTTACACAGGTTCCCCCGCACATCAAGTGTGCCTTCGTCCACACGGCCATCATCTGAAAACTCAGGGGTAGGATCTGGAATAGCAAGCACACAAACACAGGTTAGGAACCCGCCCCGTTCCATCACAAAAGGGCGTCCAAAAGAGATAAGATACAAATCGGGATTGGAGATTCAAGCAAAACACAAGAAACCAAAGAAAGGGACGGGCAATCCGTAAACAACATTGGAGCACTTTGACTTGGTCCATGGTGACATTTTTTTTGTAATCTAGATGTTCTAAATTTTGTAAAAACTAGAGAATGACTCTTTAGGTGCATCAGAATCTGAAGTAAAAATGCCATGAAGGAATAGCTGCAGTTGCCACGTGTATGGCACTGAATTTGCCATGTTACTTGAACTGAATCTGCCATGCAATTTCTACTGAATCTGCCATACCATTTCTACTGAATCTGCCATGCCATTTCTACTGAATTTGCCATGTTATTTTTACTGAATTTGCCATGTTATTTTTTACTGAATCTGCCATGTTAGTTGTACTGAACATGCCATGTTAGTTGTACTGAATCTTCACCGCGTAGATTTCCATGTTCAGTCAGCGCATTTTAGTCACACATATTGTATTGTGGTGCAAACTATGGGAAACAAGCTGAAACGGTCTCGTGCAGCAACCGCACAGGTTACTACTCCGTGATCAAACTACCATGCTAGCCAGTACAGTTAGCAGTGCAAAAAAACCAAAAAGCCACACAAGAAAGAACGATAACTTTCACTAACCATGACTGATCAACTACATTTGCCATGTTCTCAGACATCAAGGACGCATTCAAAACACCATGCTGGTACTACCAACCCACAAGCACATAATAATACTGAAAACACATAAACGTATCTGCTGTCAAACCTAAGTAGGTTCACATCCACACATATATTACAAACTATTCAAATGTCACTCACATGCCACCACTGTATACTAGGCTACGGGGAGATGCAGTCATAGCATATTACACGGACATAGTTTTGAAAAAACAAGGTAATACCTTACATTCCTCGGCAACAGAATGTAAGGTAGGCGTTCAGTCAGGAGCACCACGTGATCACTTGTACTTCTTGGCGGCTTTCTTCACAGCTTCCTCTATGAACTCACGTGCGTTGGACCGCGTGTTGAAATCTTCATTCATCAACCAGTTCCATGTGTAAATTTTGCGGAGCTCGACGACCATTGCAGCTGTGACGACAGGAACCCGTCGACCTTCCCACTTTGTAAGGTATTCCAACGTGTGGAAGCCGCAGTCGTGCCTAAACAAGAAAAGAGTCAGGTTAACTCACAAGAACATATAGAAAAAATCATAAACTTCAATTCAGAGGTGACAAAAAGAGAGGGTGAGCATTGGTTTGGAGGACACATGAAGAAAAGATGAGAAAATACCGGTTTCCTTGCTTCGTAGTCGCCACGTACTCAATTGGAAAATGTCTGATCTGGACCTTTGAGTTTTCATAGTGATGGTTCCATGTCTCTTTGAGGTTGTTGATGAAGTATTCAGCATGCGTAGTAAGGTCTGCATCAGCTTCTGAACGCATTGAATCAAGCACCTCAAAACGTTGGTTCTTCAGGTCAAGGCAGATCGCATAGTGGTGACCACACTTGTCGTGTGGGTCGTGTGGTGCAAGCTCCTGGAACATGGGGAACAAGACCTGCAAACAAAAATGAAGGAAAGAAAAGAAGCAGAGCTCACATTAAGAACAGAAACGATGTAGTTGGGAAAATGACATGTAAAGATATCACCGGTTACACTAACAGGCACATGAGTGACTACGAAAGCATCAAGGGTCCAAGAAAAGTGGACCAACATATAATGTTTAGTTGTAGTGGGTAATTAAAAGAAGTTGTCGTCCATGTATGAACAAAGTTCCATGTATTTTAGTTTGAAGTTGCCACATAGGTTGTATTAGGAAAGCAAATCAGAAGTCATTTTACATGGCAGCTGTTGCCACATGAAACAGTTGTCACAAAACAGGGTGTAGCCCACATCTGAAGCATAGCCACTGGCAAAAAAATAACATGGGAGGAAAAAATGTGCAAAAAAGGAAGGAGTACTCACACATTTCTTCATTGTGAGCTTGAAATCACCATGCGCAGCAAAATGCTTCCTCAGGATTTTGTGGTGGAAGTCACCATCCCATATTTTGCACATCACAGTGTACTGCATGATTGTTTTGTCGGGATACATATCCATATGCTTGTTGATGAAGTCAATCCCACATGCAACTACATTCTTCGACATTTTACCGAGTGGCCTCACAGACTCGGCAAGATCACCCAGGTCAACGTACGTCGCATCACATTGTATGATCTTGGTTCTGTCCAAACATGAGCTGTATGAAAATGATATAACATGAAAGAATCATGTCTACTAAGTGAAAAAAAGAAATAAAACGTAAACGGAGCATATCTAGAAATATCAAAAGGATGAATAGTAAAAAGAGCAAAGCAAATGAGAGGTTTATGTGGGTGTGGTCATTACGCTTTCAGCTCCTTCATGTGATTGCTGTTGGACCTCGCATTTCCAAAGCGCTTGACAATTTTGTACAGCTGGTTCTGATCCTTTGTGGCCTTGACTTCCGGCTCATAATCATCCACGGGTGGCGCGTGAACTACCCTACGCTGCCTCACAGAACCAGGGGTGGCACTTCTAATGGTATCCTCAGATACGGACTCAGCAGGCACGTTGGTACTTGATTGGCCCTGACCTCGTGAGGACCTCCTCTGCAATGCTGCCTCCTCAATCCTGCGGTAAGCTTCATCAAGTGACGGCGTAATCTCCTCAGGGGTGGTTGCACGGATAAAAAAAGTGGGTTAGGAATCCTTGGAAAACAAAACAAATCTAGTTTGAAATAAAGGTTGCAGAAATATGAGATGTAGGCACAGAAAGTAGGGAGTTGCCATGTGCAGGCAACTCTAGTTGCCATGTGCAATGCATTGTAGTTGCCATGTGACAACAGCTACAGTTGCCATGATGTATCAACTGCAGTTGCCATGTGCTTGCAGAATGGAAAAATGGAGTATGGCAACAGAAAAATGTAGGTGATAGCGTGCAAGCAAATCCAGTTGCCATGTCCATCAGATAACATTTGCCATCACAAGTGAGAACCCAAAAAAAATGCTTGGAACAAAAGTCAGACTAAAAAGATGTATACACGAATATGATAAACGCATAAAGAAATGTACCTTGCACAACCGGCTCTGCGAACTTCACAGCCTTCTTGCCCTCGACCATTGGCTGCGCCATCATTGGGGCCATGCCTGCCGGGAAAGCAAAGGCAACTGGTGAAGGATCTTGCACCACTGGTTCATCTTGACTGTGATCAATGCCAAGGCTACAGCTCGGTGGGGTGAAGGCCATTGAGTGCCTCTCCTGCCTACTGGCCGGACCGTGAACAGCTTGCTGGGCAGAATCCAAGGGTGAAAGATCAACAAACATTTCTGCATCGGCTGCTGCAGAGTCATCAGGCTTATTTGTAGGACGGGGCGTGCTGTCAGCGGTATCAGTCGCAGCTTTCTTGACAATCTTCTTGTTTGGGCTGTAGGGGACACCGATGTTGACTGGGAGCTTAGAAGTGCACAGATTTAAGCTGGGGTTATCCACTGCGGGTAAAGACGCAGTCTGCTCCGCACGTTCACCTCCGTCAGTCGTGCCCGGCTTGCCACCTGGGTCGGTTGTACTCCGGTCTTCCGTTCTCTCCATAACATTGCTTCTGGCAGGTGGTGGGAATAGTGTGGACGCAGGCACATAACCAGAGTCATCTCTGCTGCTCCTAGCTACAGCAGGCGCGTTGGGTGTGTCTGCAGATTGCTTGCTGGGGCTACGACGCCTAGGTGGAAGACCAGCTCGCGTAACGGTCACCTTGGCAACCTCTGGAGCACCAGAAGCTGGAGCTGTTGTGCCAAGTGTCTCACCTATGGATGGCATATCATTATGAACTGTCGCCTCAGCCCCTTCTTTCGTGGACGAAGAAGTGCCACCACCCACGCGCTTGGAATCCGTGTCAGATGAGCGGGAATCTTCCTTGCTTAGGTTGATCTCGGGGGCGTCCACTTCAACACTTGCTGATCGGGTCGCATGGCTCACAGCAGCATCTTTCATTGCTAGCAGAGTGGGCAATATTACAGCAGTCCTGGCAGATACCGACTCGTGTACAGATGCCTGCTGTCGTAGCCTGCACATCTGCAACCGGCGGAGATGTTCGGCCGCTTGCATCAGAGCTAGTGGGAACAGTGGACGATGCAGCAGCAGGTTTGTGCACTGGCGCCTCATGAACGTCTGAGTTGCCACTTGTCGACAACTTTGAGTGTATGCGTTCGAGTGGGTCTCTGGGGTTCTGCTTCGTCACGCGTGTGGTAGTCTTCTTCACCCTAAAAAAACATACACAAACATTGTTAGATGAATAGATGATAGTTGCCATGTAGGTGGAACAAGAGTTGCCATGTGGACCAGTTAGCAGTTGCCATGCATAACAAGCAGCGGTTGCCATGGTAGACATCTTAAAAATGTAAGAAATGTGTGATGTGCCACGACTGCCATTTCAAAACTAGGTGTGGATGAGTGCACAAACAGATGGAAAAGCTGGTAGTTGTCATGTAGGTGGAATAAGAGTTGCCATTTTGCCTGGTTAGCAGTTGCCATTTTGCCTGGTTAGCAGTTGCCATGCAAAACAAAGCAGGAGTTGCCATGTGGTAAGAAGAAATAAAGCATGGGAGAAACAGCAGTTGCGATGTGGGACTGACGGCAGTAGCCCATGTGGCAAGCTGAACAGCTGCATTGAAAGGCAAAAATATAGCAATATGGCAATGAAGAAAGAACATGGATAACCTACTTCTTGACTGTCTTCCTCAAATCTGGCAACACGACAGGATCACCAGTGTTGGAAGTCGACATACGAGGAGATGACCTAGTGGAATGCGTGTCACCAGCAATAGGGGCACCCTTGTTCAATCGAGCAGAAACACGGGTTGGCGTTGGTGCTTGTTTCTTCGTAACTGCTCGTCCACCAGCTGTCGCCTCGCTGCACATATAAGAAAGAGGCAAAAAAAGGTGCCAAGTGTCAGACACGAAAATTGTTGCCACGCTTAGCAAAAACAAATGGAAAAAGGGGGCCAGTCTGTTCGAAAGGATAGACAAAACAAAACACTAAAATAGAAGTCGAACCTCCTCCTAGCAGCTAAGGGATCGGTCCTAGGTCTCTTGACAGGAGAGCCCTGCCCAACCTCCTCTGGATCCCTCCCCCTCTTTGAGGGCGACACCCCCTTGCCTCTCGCAGCTGTCTGTTCTTTGACTTTCTCCGGTGAGGGGACATCTGGTACACCCTTGCCCTTCTTACCACCTGCACGAACGTCGACATGTTCATCATCGTCGGTGTCATGTTGCACGTTCTCCATGTCATTGTCATCGTCCTTGTCGAGAGCAACATCTCCATCTAGTTCATCTTGTGTGTCGGGAAGCTCCTGCGAGCTGTTGTAGTCGTACAGACCACGGCAACCAGTTGGCCGATGTGTCCATTCTGCAACGAATTGAGTGAACTGCCTCGCAACCGCGTCGCTGTCAGAGCCATTAAGGGACGTCCAACCCTCAACCAACTTCCCGAGCAAGCTGGTCATTCTGAATGCAAACTGCCCAATTAGATGCTCAACAGGTGCCCTCGCCTGTGCGCGAAACAAGAAGCAGCAGTAACCAACCGTATTAAAGTCGCGTGCACAAGATCAAAATAAACCAAACACAACCATTGATATATATCCTTGATTACCTCAACAGGACAAGACGGAGCTGAGTGCACGTCCATCCACTTTCCAAAGTTGTGAGGCCCACCAAACACGCTATAGTCTATAGCATGCTTGGCCATCAGCTGGAAAAAACCAAAAAAATAGCTAGCATGTAAAGATAGAAAACAATGAACACTAACTAACAGTTCATGTATTGCAACAAAAAAGAGGTGTAGGATAGAAGTTTCAAAATGAATGGCAAAGTTGCCATGTGGCGTAAGACATGGATACCATGCGCAGACAGCCATGGCTAACAAGGTAGTCATCTCTTGTTGCCACGGACGGTTGCCGTATGGGGATTTTTTTCATATGTTATGCAGCGTCAAAAAATGAAAGAATGCCATGCAAAGAAAGAAGCCAGAACTAACCTGCAGTTTCCCGTATTTTGTATCAGTTATCTTGTCTGCGGCAAGCACCGCCTTGACAGCATCGTAAGTCCACGCAGGAACTGCATACTTGTGTGGAGGCGGCCGGCCTCCTATCCCAGTAAAGTCCACAGTAGACAGATCAAGACGATCGACGTACATGAGCTGATGTACAACAATTTAAAAAGAAAAAATATGAGTTGCCATCATGGTATTTTGCAAAAAAGAAGCTAACGCATGATCCGTCAATCATCAAGTTGGAGGGCATGAAGAAGGAAAAGAGTTGCCATGTATTTCTGTTAGTTGCCATGTATTTCTGCTAGTTGCCATCTAGTTATGTTGGCAGTTGCCATCTTGTTATGGTGGCAGTTGCCACAATGTCACCATCATGGTTGCCATGCATGCTCAAGGAGCTAGGAGTGTTTGCAAAAAGAGTAGTACAAAAATACCATTAAATGGAGCCGACAACCCTTCTGGTACATCTTGTTTGAGAATGCATCATGCAGGAAGTCCGCAATTAACTTACACGAATTCATGTTCTTCACTTCTTTCAGTTTTGCCTGCACGACACAAATTTCAGGACAAGAAGTTGCTGCATCAGAAGTCAAAATGGGAAAACATCAAAAAACTGGCAGTGACTAACTTACAGATGACATAGGAGTCAAAAGATTGAAGGAAAAATGAAGGAGTAGAGATACAACATTCACCAGGATGGGGAAGCATTTGTTGCTTGGGCGAAGAGATGTGGTCGGCGCAAAAACAGCTGAGATCAGGTACATGAGTAGCTTCATCTTGAAAACCTCGCCATGGGTTGTCATGCCCTCTAGTGAATTTGCCAGCACGGTCGTGTTCGGCATGGATGTCAACCCAGGAAACAAACGGGTAAACAACGTTTCCTCAATCGTATTATTGACCTCATACGGGACTTTGATCTCTCCGCGGGGCACACCCAATGTCCAGAACACGGATTCCTCGTCTAACGGCAGTCTTCCACGTGCCGGAATCACAAATTCCCTGGAGGCGGGCTCGTAAATCTCACTGAGCTAGTCGCATACAGGATTCACTAGATTCTTGCACCGAACATCCATCAGAGCTTGCATCCCCAACTCAGTAGCAGCTCCCTTCTGGTCGTCGGTGAATCCTTCGGTCAATATAGTCAGGCGTTCCTGTGAAGCCCTATTGCGATTACGTTTCTTCTTGTGCAAAACAGAGAAATGATCATTTGTTGCCATGTTTCACCATCATGAAGGTTTAGACCCTATCAGACGATTGCAAACTCAACATGACATTCAAAACATATGGGGGGAGTGGGGCTGGGGGGTGGACAGTTACCTCATCACCGTCTGTTGTCCGTCTAGTTGCGCGATTCTGCCGCGGTAACTCCATGAAATCATCATCATCGTCTTGATGATCACCGCGAGCCATTCTGCTGATGTAAGAACAAAGCAAAAATGTTAGGGTGAAAATGAAAGCATGAAGTAAGCAGTTGCCACCCAACAGAATGTACTTGCCACAAAGGCTCAATTGAAAGTGGCAAAAAGTACTAGGTTGCCATATATTGTGGTAACATATAATGTGGCAACATATAATGTGGTAACTCACACTCTGTCCTCATACAAAAAATGAGTTGCCACATATTCAAAGGCGAATGTACTAGGTTGAAATTGCCATGTTAAAAATGCAAGACAATTCAAAAAGCGTTGAAAACATCTACTCAACAACATGTAATGTGGCAACTCACAAACTGACCTCATATTAAAAAATGAGTTGCCATGTAGTACGGCCAAAAATATGTTCAGATATCACAAGTCAGTATGGGCAAACACAAAAAGTGAGTATATTGTACAGAGAATTTGCCGCATTATCCTGCCGATATCATGGCAACAACCTTAGTGTGGTAACAGAAATACTTGCCACATATAATCATACTGTGCGGCAACTGACACATTTGATCAGGAAATTAGTTGCCTTCCAGTGCACATAGTTGCTGAAACTGCCATGACTACCTATTTACTACACTTTATCAGGCCTACAGCATGGCAACAGCCATATTGTGTGCACACAAAAAGTTGCCGCATGGAAAACATATTTGTGGCAACTGACACAGTTGATCAGGGAATTAGTTGCCATCCAGTGCAGATAGTTGCTGAAACTATCATGTCTACCTTCTTACTGCACTTTGAAAAACAACTACCTCGATCTAGGGTTCATTGGCAACTATCATAACCTGAAATTCGTCAACAAAAAACTTCCCGCACTGCTCGCAAAATAGCATTTCAAGACAGTATGTAACTATGAACACCCACACCCCCTACGATTGTCCAACGATAAATGTGGCAACTAAACACATTGGCTTCATTAAAAATCTACAGTTCATAAGGCAATTTAACAAAATGTTGAAGTTGCCATGTTAACGCAAAAGAAACTAGAAACAAAAAGGGACACGTACTACAATGCACAAACATATAATGAGGCAACCGACACCCTGTCCTGATATAAAAATGAGTTGCCATATCTTCACAGGCAAGTGTGGTAGGTTCAAATTGCCATGTTAAAAGTGCACGACAACTCAAAAAGTGCATAAAAACATCCACCACACAGCATGTAAATCTGGCAAACACACACCCTGACCTCGTATTAAAAACGAGTTGCCATGTATGTTCATATATCACAAGTCAGAAGGCAAAACGCGAATTCAGTTTACAATACAGTGAATTTACCCCATTATGCTGCCTACAGCATGGCAACAGCCATTGTGTGTTCACAAAATTAGTTGCCACATGGCAAGCATGTTTGTGGCAACTGACACGGTTGATCACGAAATTAGTTGCCTTCCAGTGCATACAGTTCCTGGAACTACTATGGCTGGCTTTGTAATTCACTTTGAAACACAACTACCTAGATCTAGGGTTCAATCCCAACTATCAAACCCTGAAATTAACCAACAAAAAACTTAATGCACCAATGGCAACAACATTTTAGGGCAATGCATGACTAACAACTACAAAACCGCCGGCTCAAATCGAACCGCAACACCCGGATGTGGTTGCGGACATGGCGAGCCACACCGGCATCACTGCCACCGCGGCGACGACGAACCTGCGCAATGCCATCCTAAACGGCAAACACGGGACTGAAAGAACATGCGGTGCCCCCATGTTTGGTTTTGGTAATTGATGACAATCTCTATGCACTAATGGTTGCCTTGAGTTATATTTGAAGGATTTGTCCATAGGCATTTCTTGAAGTCCATGTGTTGGTTTCAAGGAGTTTATGTGGTGACCAAGGTGTTATTAAGGAATTATCTAAAGATTGGTCATGTGAGAGTTGAGCTTATTGCAAGCATGTCTTGAAGAAGAAGATTGTGTGATCATTCATGTTTACCTTCAAGACATCATCCAAATGAAGAGAGTTGGAAAGAGTCAAGGTTGATCAAGACTAAGTCAAGAGTGAATCAAGTTGATCAACACACAAAGCGCACAAGATGTACCGAGGGATCAAGCGATCCCATGGTATGGTAAGCATTGCCAATTACGCTTTGTGTTCTAACCCATGGTCTTCGTGAGAGTTCTTTGTGGGGCTAGGTTGCGATGTGCAAGTTCAAGTGAAGCGGGCAAGTTCAAGTAAAGCATCACGAAGAGATCAAATGCTTGAAGCTTGCCATCCATTGTGGTGACAATGGACTTGTGAAGATGTGCGGAAGGGTGGCTCACCCATAGTGGAATATGGGGGAGCAATCAACTAGTCTTCATCGAGCCAACACAATCAAGAAAGGTGGTCCATCTTGAGGGAGTCAAGATCGTCATCATATAGCTCAAGTGGACCATGTGCAAGGCAAAGGTTTGCTCTTGATAGGTTTTCTATTTTACCGGTCTCATGGTGGTAGTTGGGAGACCGGGTTATAGGATCGATTGCCGTAATATCAAGGGGGGCTCTCGATGAGTAGCTTGATCGTATCGTTCATAGAGAGCTCAAACCATTGCATCCTTGCATCATCTTTATTGGTTCTTCTTTGATTCTTCTCCTTGTGAGATTTGGAGCTTATGGTCATTTTCATGACAAGCTCGAGTTCATCGAAAATGGAGTTCACATGCTTCTTCTATGATGTTTTCGATGTTGGAGGTTATGCCGGTTCTTCTCGGTTGGAGGTTTTACTCCTCTATTTGTTAGGCATACCTCCCCTGCCTATTCTTACTATAACCAGTCGCTGTTTTGATGCTACTCGTCGTCTTGTATCCAACAAGCTTGAGTTTGCTCAATTCGGAGCTCATATGAAGAAGTTTTGGCAGTTCTGTTTTTCTCCCTGCGGTAGTACCGCGGTGGCAGCGGTAGTACCGCTTGTAGCGTCAAGCGGTAGTACCTCTCCAGTACCGCTCTACTACCGCCTCGATTTTGGGTCTGCTCTTTTCGTGTCGGGTTCAGCAGTAGTCGCGCGGCAGTAAGGCACGGTAGTACCGCCTATAAGCAGTAGTACCGCTCCGGTCGAGCGGTAGTACCGCTACTGCACTACTGCCACCGTACTCTGCTTTGTCCTGCCTCCTTTTGTCCCGTGTTCTACTCCTCCAGCGGTAGTACCGCTGGGGTGAGCGGTAGTACCGCTTATCGGCGGTACTACCGCCCCAAGGTTCTTATTTTCTTGCTCCTGTTCCCTGCTTCTTCCGCCCGAGCAGTAGTACCGCTCGTGGAGCGGTAATACCGCTCGTGTGCGGGCTGAGCACATAACGGTTGGATTTTCCCCCTCCTATAAAAGGGGTCTTCTTCCCCAATGAACCTTATCCTTTGAGCTCGTGTTCTTTCCCCATTGTTGACCTTCTTCGAGCTTGCTAACTCTCAATCCCTCCAATGATTCTTGCTAGTTCTTGAGGGAAAAGAGAGAGGAGATCTAGATCCACGTTTCCACCAATCACTTTCTCCTCTAAGTGAGGAGAACCCCTTGGATCTAGATCTTGGAGTTCTTCGTGTTCTCCTTTCGTTCTTCCTCTCATTTTCCTCCCTAGCATTAGTTGCCTCGGTGGGATTTGAGAGAGAAGGACTTGGGCACTCCGTGTGCCCTTGCCATTGCATTTGGTGCATCGGTTTGAGTTCTCCACGGTGATACGTGGAAGTTACAAGTTGAGAAGCTTATTACTCTTGGGTGCTTGGTACCCTTGAGCTTGTTCCTCTTGGGTGCTTGGGCGCCCTAGACGGTTGGTGGTGTTCGGAGCTCAATCATTGTGGTGTAAAGCTCCGGGCAAGCGTCGGGGTCTCCAATTAGGTTGTGGAGATCGCCCCGAGCAATTTGACGGGTTCCGATGACCGCCCCCAAGGGTCGCCAAAGTGTACGGGTTCGGTGACCGCCCCTAAGGGTTGCCATTTGTACGGGTTCGGTGACCGCCCTCAAGGGTCCCTTAGTGGAATCACGGCATCTTGGATTGTGCGAGGGCGTGAGGAGATTACGATGGCCCTAGTGGCTTCTTGGGAGCATTGTGCCTCCACACCGCTCCAAACGGAGATTAGCATCCGCAAGGGTGTGAACTTTGGGATACATCGTCGTCTCCGCGTGCCTCGGTTATCTCTTACCCGAGCCCTTACTTATGCACTTTACTTTGTGATAGCCATATTGTTTCTTGTCATATATCTTGCTATCACCTAAGTAGTTTTTCTTGCTTAGTATAAGTTGTTGGTGCACATAGGTGAGCCTAGTTGTTGTAGGTTTTGTGCTTGACAAATTAACCGCTAGATTTATTCCGCATTTGTTCAAGCCTCAACCGTAATTATTTTAAAGCGCCTATTCACCCCCCTCTAGGCGACATCCACGATCTTTCAGGGACTCCGCCGCCGACGGGAACGCCGGAGCACCGTGATTACGCCGTAATCACTATGAATCTTGAGCGGAGAAATCCACCGCAGAGGGGAGAGGGGAAAATGCAGGGAGGAATGTCAGCGCGGGGAGGAGCATTACCTTCAAGCTGCGGGCACTCCGGCGTAGACTCTCTGGTCCGGCGAGCCTCACCGACGGCCGCGAATGCCGTCGACTCTTCCGCCTCCGCCGCCTCCTCCTCCTATCGGCTTCTCCTCCAATCGAATGAACTGCCGCGGATGGTGGGTTGGGTGAGTAGAGAAGTGGGGGGAGTAAATGGAACCGCGCATGATGGGGGTGTGAAGTATGCCGTGCTAGACGGCAACCGCATTCGGGCGACGCGTGCGGGCGCAACCGCTGTCCCACCGCACGCCCCCGAGTGTCAACCGTTGACCGCAGAGAGGAAACCGGCGTGCGGGCCACCCCTCTTACACACCACACAATCGACTTGTCCTACGTGGCACAAGAAATCAGCCAGATCGTGTCAAGATTCGTGCAGTAACTACTGGACGGCAATGGATGCGTGTGCGCGAGTTGGCTAACGCCCACACGTGTGGGCATTAGACTTTTCGAATATTTTTTACGGCGGTAAGCCGGCGGCCTAATATATTTGAGCAGGGGAAAAACAAAGAGCCCTCCCCGTCCCCGTCCCCGCATCGCTGCTGGACTGGTTCACTGGACAGTGGGCGGCGTGGTGCGGCGGCAGTGGCCGAACCGTAATATTATGGTCATCAAGGGGGTAAACCCGGACGCGGGGTATATACAGAGCAAATTCCGGACGCGGTAAAGGAAGGCACGCGGCACTCGCTTTCTTCGCACACACGTCTCCTCCCCGCATCCTCCCCTAAAAATCCCCAAATCCGACCAAACCCTAGGCAAAATCCACCCCCTCCGCTTCCTTCGCTGCTAAGTATATCCCCTGAGCTCCGAATCTCCTACCGGGTTGGGTCTCGTAGTCGTTGGATGAGAGCTTGGGACAGTGGAGGAGCATGACGGTGATGGAGCTCAAGGCGCTACCGCTCGGTTTCAGGTTCCACCCCACCGACGAGGAGCTCGTCAGGCACTACCTCAAGGGGAAGATCACGGGGCAGATCAAGAACGAGGTCGAGGTGATCCCGGAGATCGACGTCTGCAAGTGCGAGCCGTGGGACCTCCCAGGTACTGCCGCTCCTGCCGCCTCTTGTGTGTGGGGGGATGTTTTGGTCCTGGAGCTTGGATGATCGTCTCGTATGCGGTTGGACTCGGGGGCTCCGTTGTGTCTTTGTTTTGCGGCCTCTGATTTTGGTCGCTGCGATTCGTGCCTAATTTGGGGTTCTGAGTTTGATTTCCCCCCATTTGTCTCCCCCGTTTTGTACGCGTTGCTGTTCTTGTAACCACTCCAGCCAGTCTGTTCTTGCGATTCTCCGTCGGCGCGTTCCGTTTGGGGGGTTCTGATCCCTCGGGGACCATCCTTTTTTTGTTAGTTCGTTTGATTCACTGGCTGATTCTCGCTGTTTGCATCGTGCTGTTTGGGGGCTGCGAAATTCAGTAAAAAAGGTGTTCGGGGTGCTGATATTTGATACGATTCCCTCGATGCCTGCTATATATTTCTCTAGTATACCCTCTTTCCGAGATGCGATTTGGTGCGATGCAGCTGTAACTATTGGGCGTGGTGCTATTTAATAATTTGAATGTCAATACCTTTGGATGAAGATTCCATTTCTTCTGACGCCGGTATTGTGGTGCTTGCAGATAAAGCTTTGATCCGCTCGGAGGATCCAGAGTGGTTCTTCTTTGCACCAAAGGACCGCAAGTATCCCAATGGAAGCAGGTCAAACAGGGCGACGGAGGCTGGGTACTGGAAGGCCACCGGGAAGGACAGGGTCATCAAGTCCAAGGGCGAGAAGAAGAAGCAGCATATGATTGGCATGAAGAAGACCCTTGTGTTCCACCGAGGACGTGCCCCGAAAGGGGAGCGCACTGGTTGGATTATGCACGAGTACCGCACCACCGAGCCAGAGTTTGAGTCTGGCGAGCAGGTATGGGCCTCTATCTGTTTCTTTCTCAGTTTTTCGTGGCAGTGCTGTTAGATTCTGTTCACAGTGCGGTTCTAAGTTCTTAGATATAACAGGCTCATTGACCAACATCTTCTGAAACCTACCAGTATCGTTTTAGACTGTAAAATGAAGTAACAACATAATCAACACAGCACAAATCCGATTGTCTGCACGCTTTGAGCAGTCAAAATAAACAAAAAGTAAATTGCCCCTGGATTGGAAATGGTTACTACTACCTCGTTGTCTGATACTTCTGCTGTGATATTTGTGTACTTTCAGGGTGGTTATGTTCTCTACCGCCTATTTCAAAAGCAATTGGAGAAAACTGAGCGCTCCATTCCAGAGGAAATGGATAGAAGTGGCTACTCTCCCACTCCATCTCGTTCAACTCCTGACAACATGGAAGCAAACGAGGAAGCTATCACACTCATAAATAAGGAATTTCCTGAATCTGGTCTGCATGGATGTCCAATTGAGTTGCCAGGTACCATTGATACTCCGGGCACACCAGTTACAAGGTGGCTTGCAGACCGAAATGGCAATTCGGGGATAGATGAAGCAAATGTTTTAGGCATGCCTTTTCATGGTAATGTCGATGAAAGTCCGAAGGTGAGCAGAACTGTGTACCTCTATATCATGCATTATTTAAGTGTACAGTCTCTCAAAGTGAGTTAAGGTCCTGAAGTCCTCATACTGATTTATCATATATAATAAAGCAGGCTGATATGCCGGTTGGCTCTTTGGCTCACCTAATTGATTCACAGACGAAAAATCTCGGGTCTCATGAATTTGCAACCGTTTCCGCCCCCATGTTATCGCTTGATGATGTGGATAAGCTTCTACTTCAGTTACCTCATAATTCAGTGGAAGATTTCTTGAATGAAACAATTGCTGATCCAGATGAGCATTCATCAACTGCATGTAAAGTTCAGTATGATTCAGACACTGTTTTTATGCAGGTAATGATTATTTTGGCATCTGCTGTATATGTTATGATTATTGTCTGCCTTCTTATATTTGTTTGTTCTCTGTAGGCTCAGGGTGAGTTGCTATATGATGGTCCAAACTGGTTCGGTAATTTTCTGTCAGATGACACAAATCCGCAACAAAGTGGATTATATGAGAATGCAACATTGCTTCCTTATGGCACTAATCCGGATGTACTTTCCATGGACTCCGGCGATGAGTCCTTGCAAGATTTGTTCAATAGCATGGACGATTCAAGTGGGCAGAATGATGTATGGAGCAACGGTTTTGGATTTAATCCCATGCATCAGCAGTTACAGTCTACTGTGCATCCGAACTATATATTTTCTCAACAGGGCATTGCACCAAGGAGGCTTCGGCTACTGGATTCATTGTCTGATGTCAATGTTGAGAGTAGAGAGAGCATGACCAGAGATGAACATGAAGATGAAGAATCAGATATTGTAACTTCGAAGTATACGAGTGAATCTGTTGAGTCATCTGCTGATGTAGATGATTCTGAGTCAACCGGGGTTACTATTATGACCCGGCGCCGTGCTCTAACTAAAAGTGCGCCTTCCGACTGTGATGACGCTCAATCAACGGGGATTACTATTATGGCCCGGCGCCCTGCTCCAAGTTCAAATATGCCTTCCAATGAAGCTGATGCTGAGGCAACAGGGATTAATATTATGAGCACAAGCACAGATAGCTCATTTACCACCGAACAAGGGACTGCAGTGCGAAGGTTACGGCTACAATCAAACCTTGATGCAGGATCATGTTCCAGTGTTGATGGTGCGTCAAGTTGCATTATAAAACATGGAAGTGAAAACAAAGGGCTGGAAGCTGAGGTGAGGACTTCTTTCTTACTCTTGACCTAATTCTTCAACTGGACTTTGGTGGTAAAAGATAGATATTGGGTGTCCTACGGTTAGTTCCATTATATGCGTGGAAGGTGTCTTAGTTTATGACCTGTTCCTGTGCTTTCTTCATTGGGCCTGTTCTAGCTTATATGAACTCCTGCATGACAATGATGCCTGGCAACGAGCTGCAGTTTGTAATACTAACATGTTTTGGTATTCGTCTTCCAGATTGAAGAGCATGTGGACACAAACTTCCCAGACGACGCTGGCAACAGTCATGCTGATGAGCAAATGTACATGCCTGATCATGGTAACTAGTCTGCTGAGCTATTATACATCTTGTTATCTTGTTATTGTTGGCTTCTGCCTTGGGAAGCCTATTCAACATATTATTGACATGCTGATGCTGCAATGCTTGATCCAGAAGCTAATTCTGGTATGAGGCTGCGGAAGACGGCAGAGAAAAGCGACAAGGAGAACAAGCAGGAGTGTGGTCTCCAGCCACATGTGAGAGCACCAAGGAAGAGGGGAGGCTTCGCAGCACGCATGATCTTGCCAGTTCTGTCGGTGGCTCTTCTCGTCCTTGTCAGCGTTGGGATCTACGGATGGGCATAATAGCTCTCTTATGGTGGGATTTAATGTGTCACATTTTCCCCACATCGGCTGTGAGCATTGTACATACTGTGTCTTGCTGCCTGCGTTTAAGACGGTTGTAAGACAGCGAAGTGTTTGTTCCCCTTCCGGCGGGGGGCTGTGAAATGAAGTGAGGTAGCAAATGAGAAGCGGGATGAAGCAAGGAGCAAGTGTTGCTGTAGATGCCTGTGACTTAGTACATGCTAGTTTTTGTTTTTCTGTCACCGCAGATGTTGGCAACCAGGTTGTAGTCATCCATGATGTGTGTTGTTGTGATGATGTAAGGTCTGAACCTAATTAGATCTGTTGCAGATCCTTTTTGCATTTTATAGAACTTTGCAGTTGCTTAGCAGTCATATCTGGTAAAAAAAAAGAACAGATAAGGTAAGTCGGGTCCCTGTTGTCGCGCTGCAGCGGCTGAAATACCAACTGAGCTCTCAGCAGTCAGCACCAGCACACATCTGGTACAAAAAAAAAACCAGATAAGGTAATTCGCATCCCTGCCGCAGCTGCAGCGGCTCAACCCTACCGCCCAGGGGGAGGACGAGAGGAGTAGGTGAGGGGATGAAGCAGGACGAGAGGAGTAGGTGAGGGGATGAAGCAACCGGGGAAGGAGATCAATTCACTTTCTTATTCAACATGAACCCTAACAGTGGCATCGTTGTCTTAAGTATCCACCACACTCTTAAGGCCCAGTTTTTTTGAGCAGATTATGGAGAATCTTGGTCCCGAAAATCCTGAGCGAAAAGAACTCGATTGAACCTCCAAAATCTCAACCGAATTCTCCAGAATCCTAGTGCAATCCCTAAATCACAAAATACCTGGTTTCTCCCACGATCTCAGGATTCTGGCAAGTCCCACCAAAGAAAACGTTTCGAAGTATAGCTGTACCCTTATTATATCACGTATTTACGATCAAAATGCCATCCCGCACTCCAACCCAGGACCCCGAAAACGAGCGGACGCACCCCACCGCTCGCTCGTCTCCCAGTTCCCGCACCGCATCGGGGCAGCGGACCTTCTAGCCGCGCCCGCCCCCGCCCCCGCCGGCCAGCCTCCCTTGCCCAGTCCGCCCCGCCCTCCCCGCCCGGCAGTTTGCCCCGCCCCGTCAGCTTCGCGGCAGCGGCTAGGGTTGCCGCGCCGCCGTCGGCCAGGACAAGCCGTTGCCGCCCCTGCCGTCCAGTTTCCCTCCTCAGCTCGTCCTCGCCCCTCAGTCCGCCCCGGCCCTCAGCCCCGTCCCTCAAAGTTCGACGCCGACGCTCACGGTGAGCATTTTGACAAGTTCGACAATGATGCATATGTGCAACCTCCATTGCCGTTTACAGGTGCCAATGCTCTACCACGAGAAGATGATGGTACCATGAACGCAATACGCGATGCGATTGCTGCTAGTCTCGTACCTTGAGATTATCGATTTTTTAGTTCATCCACTTTTGTAATGAACAAATCTTTATCCATTCTAAATGTAATATTTAGCACTTTTTATGACATTCGTAAATCACTTTCGTACTCAAATTCGACTAGATACCGTTAGAAACAACAAGGTGTTAATAAATTCATCAAACAATTTCTGTCTAAGGGTACTACAGACATTTCAACACACAACTCTTTCCAGAATCTCAACCTACAATCCCAGAAAAGAACTCGCCAACAGATTCTGGGATAATTTTCCAAAATCTTGATTCTGCAGAATCCTGTGTGAAAAGAACTGGGCCTAAGTATCCACCACACACACCCGACATGGGCTTACACGCGTTACACGGGCTCCGGCCCAGAAGACTCGTAGGCTATGGCCCAACTCTGACTGGTGACTGCACGGTTCGTGCACTCGGTGTCCGCTGCAGGTTTAGGTGCTGCTACCGGAATGGCAGGCGTGAAAGTCGCCCCTTCTTGAGGCGCAGGGTCTTTCCAGATGCTGGCTACAGGAAGACGCGCACGAAGGATGTTGTGATCCCCCTAGGTAGTGGCATCCGTGGACAGTGTGGACCATTGCACCGGGCTTGGATGAGCGCAGCGTCTCCTTTCTTCACCATGTGGCGTTCTTGGATGGCCACCGGAACGAGTGGTGTTTTCGTCAAGTCCCGTATCTTGGGCAACTCGGAGAAGACGGGCGAGTAGTTTGGGGGCGAACGACTTCAATTGAGAGACGTGGAATACCGGATGGATGCGGCTGTCCGGTGGTAGCTCCAGGCGGCAGGCGAGGGTGCCGATGGCTCCAGGATGGTGAACGGGCCGAAATACTTGTATGCTAGTTTCCGGCAGGGGCGTCTCGCAACGGAGACCTGCACATAAGGTTGGATCTTGAGGAGGGCTTGATCCTCGACAGTGAAGGCACGTTCCAAGCGCTACTTGTCAGCTTGCTTCTTGAAGTGGTCTTGGGCACGGGTGAGGTGTCCCGGGAGCAACTTTGTGTGCGTCGCCCAGTCGAGGTCACTCGAGGCCGTGTCGGAGGAGAGCTTGTCGTTGAAAGCTGGCAGTCCTCCCAAATTGGGTTCGGTGCCGTAGAGGGCCTTGAAGGGAGAACACCGGAGAGAGCTGTGATGGGTGGAGTTGTACCAAAATTCCGCGGCGGGCAGCTATTTACGCCATTTCTTGGGACGATCTTGAACAACACAACGCAGGTACATTTCGAGGCACTGGTTGACGCGCTCGCTTTGGCCATCGGTTTGAGGGTGGTAGGTGGTAGTGTAGAGGAGCTTGGTGCCGGCTGCTGCAAGTAGTTCGCACCACATATCGCTTGTGAAGATCTTGTCCCTATCAGAGACAATGGAGTGTGGCACGCCGTGGAGCTTGATGATGAAGTCCAAGAAGGCGCGAGCTACTTGCGCCGCGGTGAAGGGATGATGAAGGGGCACGAAGTGGGCAAGTTTTGTCAAGCAGTCCACCACCACCATGATCGTGTCATAGCCCTCGGAGGTTGGAAGGCCCTCGATGAAATCCATCGTCAAATCATGCCACGGCTCGGTTGGGATGGGGAGTAGCTGTAGCTTGCCGGCGGGGTGGAGGTGCTCGTGCTTGGCCTGCTGACAAGCGAGGCATTGGTGCACATAGTCTTCCACGACGCGCTTGAGCCCGATCCACACAAACAGTTTGCACACCCGCTCGCCCGTCGCGCCGATGTCGGAGTGCCCTCCGAGAGCACTATCATGTAAGGCGGCGATGAGCTTGGCTTGGAGGGCTGTGTTGGCGCCGATCCATGAGCGTGACGGTGACCAACTCGGGAGAGCGCGTCTGCGGCGCCATTGTTGAAAGTGCAACTAATCCCCAGTTGGTTTTGGTAATTAATAACGACATATACATCATTGATGTAATATACTTTGCAACTAGATTTCAGAAAAAGATAATAATTGGCATGGCAAGGACTAATGGATGTGGACCCCTTAAAATGTCAAGGAAAAGAATTAGCTACTCCAAGACTCTACATTTTTGGTTCAGTGATCCAATATCACATTGAGTCCCTTAGGAAAGCTAATACTATTAAAAGGGGATGAGGTATTATTGATGAGGTTGTTGCTCAAGTGCTTAGTGATATTGCTCCAAAAATCCTTAGTCATTTTCTCAAAACACATATGTCCAAAAACCTAGTTCCCTATCTCGGTGCCACTGAAATCATCCATTCGGACCCATCGAGATGACCACTACCATTGCCACTGCTAAACCCTAGCAATTCAGTTTAACCGAAAAGGAACTCGGTCCCACTGAGATGGCATTGCCAAGTTTCTGTGATGACATTGTTTCACTTCGGAATCATCGAGTTGAAACAATCGAAATTCCAAGACTGTGTTCTGCCCTCCCACCAAGTTGTTCCACTTTAGTCCCACCGAAACGCCCAACGTTCATATCTTTTACACTAATCGGCCTCACCGATTTGGGTCAAAAGTGTGTAATGGTTGGATTTTGGGCGAAGGCTATTTATACCCCTCCACCCCCACCTACTCTCTAAGAGATCCATCAGAACGAAACATAACTTCCACCATTCATTTTCTGAGAGAGAACCACCTACTCATGTGTTGACATCAAGAGATTCCATTCCTACCATTTGAACCTTGATTTCTAGCCTCTTCAAGTTGCTTTTCACTCCAATCCTTCTCCTACCCAAGCCAAATCTGTGTGAGGGTGATTGAGTGTTGAGGAGACTATCATTTGAAGCACAAGAGCAAGGAGTTCATCACCAACACAACATCTATTACCTTTTGGAGAGTGGTGTCTCCTAGATTGGTTAGGTGTCACTTGGGAGCCTCCAAGATCATGTGGAGTTGAACCAAGGAGTTTGTAAGGGCAAGGAGATCGCCTACTTCGTGAAGATACACCCGAGTGAGGCTAGTATTTCGTGGATGCAAGCCATGGTGGAATAGAAAAGATTGCTTATTTGTGGACCCTTCGTGGGTGGAGCCCTCTGTGGACTCGTGCAACCTATCCCTCCATGGGTTGAAGTCTCCATCAACATGGACGTACGATAGCACCACCTATTGGAGCCACGCCAAAAATCATTGTGTCTTCGTTACGTTTGAAATCTCTAATCCCGCCTTTATGTTCATGTGGAAAGTCTTTACTTTCCGCTGCACAACTCTTAGACTTGCATGTGTAGAGTGTATTTGACTTGGTAGAATTGGTAAAACTTGTCTACAACTAAAATTGGGAGAATAATAAGTTTTTATTTGGTCAAGTAGTCTAATCACCCCCCTCTAGACATACTTTGATCCTACAAGTGGTATCAGAGCATTGGTCTCCATTTCATTGGTTTCACCACATAGGAGAGTATGACGTCTAGTGAGGGAAACTACCACCGTAGATGTCCATATTTTGGTGCTACAAACTTTACTAGTTGGAAGTAAGATGAAAATGCATATTCTTGGTCATAACCCTGCCGTTTGGGTTGTTGTTTGTGTTGGCTTGCAAAGTGAATTCTTTGAGGATTGTAAAGAACCGGATCGTGAAGCAACCGCAGAAGAATTGAAGATGATGCAATACAACGCTCAAGCATGTGACATCACTAAAAAAAGACACATCGGCCCGAATGAAAAAAAATCTGTCATGGTTATGACACTTCTATGACGATAATTGTGACAAAAACACGTATCATCATTGATGTGGTGGGCTCCTACTTCCATGAGAGAAAATCATGACAGAAATGGGCTTTTCGTCCTCGGCCGGCCGGAGATGCACCTGCATGACATTCTTTGGGCCGTCCATGACGTAAAAAATCATGGTAGAAGTGAGGGTGAGGAAAATATCATGGAGTTCCTGGTTACGGTGGGTGGTCGGGATGGAGCGATGCAATGTGGCTTGCGCGTTTCTCTCATACGCGTGTGTGTGCGAGGCGCTCGCAAACTGAACCCTTGCGAGGCGTTCGCTACTGAACCCGAGTGATTGCACTAGCTAGCTACGTAATGAACATGAGCGATCGATGCCACTACATACTGAAGCCGATTGATCGACCCCTTCGCTGCTAACTGAACTCGAGCAATTCCTTCGACGCTAACTGAAGTCGGCCGATTCCTTCGCTGCTAACCGAATCCGATCGATCCTTCTCGCTGCTCACTGAAGCCGATCGAGTCCCCATGTGAGATGTAGCCAGCTGGTGTGTTGGGTTACCTCTCGATGAACAGTGCTTTTTGTTGCCGCACGCGCAATAAGTAGAAACGAGTCGAGACATGTGGTGAGTCCAGCCGGTTGGTTGGCTACGGATGAACAGTTCCCGTTGCTACCGCCCGCCTGTACGTATGTACGCCCCAGCCCAGCCGGTGGGGGTTGGATGAACATGACCCCGTGGTAGTAGGAGATTGCCGCTGGATGAACAGGACCCCAAGGAGGCCGCCACACCCCAGTCGGTTGGGGGTGGATGAACAGGACCATGTGGAGGCTCTATGAATAGTAGCTGGTGGAGCCTGGGGGATGACGGTGGATGACCAGTACCCCGTGGAGGCTAGAGCGAGAGACAGTAGACGATGGATGAACGGTAGCCTATGGAGTCCCATTTTGTGATACGCCACACGCCTCCCGATGAACGGGACCCTGTTTTGACCGTAGGCAGTCCAGCAGAAGTCCGTTTACTCTATTTTGCGGTACGCCAGACCCCTCCTGATGAACAGGACCCCGTTTCGACCGTAGGCGCTCGAACATAAGTCCTTTTCCTCTGTTTTGCGGTACGGCAGACCCCTCTCGATGAGCGAGATCCTGTTTCGACTGTAGGCGGTTGAACAGAAGGCTGTTTCCTCCATTCTGTGGTATGCGAGGCCCCGTTTCGGCTGTTCCGTCCAAGCCGGTTGGCTCCCGATGAACATGACGCATTCCATTGCCTCCCGATGAACACAACATTGTTTCTCTGTTCTGACCCAGCCGATTGGCTACCGATGAACTGGACGCCGTTGTTGCCGTCCATTGCCTCTCCATGTACACGAGCCCTGGCCGTACGCATGTGCGAGTATGCGTTCGAGACCCCGCCTGTATGTACGTACTTGGCCGTATCTTTTAGCATGTCGCTGTACGTACGTGTACACGGTTTAGACTGGACTGCCTGAACTGCCTGAACTGCTATGTCGGGGGCTCTACTATGACATGTGCCACTACCTACTCGGCCACATCTCATCGTTGCAGAGAGACCGATCGACCAGTATGTACATACATGTTCGCGACCAGACAGACAATGCTACGTATGCTTCGACCTGGTGGGTCCTAGCTATGAGGGAGGATAAGGACACACTTCCTTGCGTCCGAAGATATAGCTGCTGGGTCCCAGCTATTAGGGGAGGAATCATTTTTATTTTGCGAGTAATAAGGAGGCACTTCCTTGCGTTTGAAGATGTAGCTGGTGGGTCCAGCTGTCAGCCCCAGCACCTAAAGTCCTCTTCCGATGGCTGTCGTTCGTTGACCTCGTTGGCCACGCCGCGCCGAGAGCATCAAGGGGATGGAGGATGGCGAGGCCTAGGAAGGGAACGACACAGAGCCAGGGAAGACGAGGCAGGTGGATGCCCAAGCGGAGGGGAGTATGAGGGTTCACTGGTTCGACTGCGGTCTAAGGCTGCTGTTGCCGGAGAATGACAGGGGGTGTGGGTAAGTAGAGGGAAGGCTTAGCCAGTGGTAGTAGGGTCGGGCGGTGAGGCCTGCGCGGCAGCACAACCGGCCACGGGAGGTTGGAATAGGCGGTACGGCGGGCGCTGGTTTGGGCGGCTGGAGCAAGAAGACCAAAGGTTGAAGACGCAACACTTCCATTGGATTAACATCTAACGATCGCTGGAGCTAGAATCGTTTATTGACTAAGAAGATGCAACACCTCCATGTCTCGCTCGACCACGAGAACTGTGCTAACCACCTTGTTTGTGGCCGAAATGTATAGTATCATTGGTCACATGTGCCTGGTGCTGCCAGGATTGGATTTGTGGCGAGGAGAGCCTTGATGTCTTCCAGGGCCGCCGCAACCTCCTTGGTCCATTTAAATGTTTTAGTTTGGTTTAGAAGCCTATACAGGGGCAGGGCCTTTTCTCCGAGTCATGATATGAAGCGACTCAAGGCCGCCACACAACCCACTAATTTTTGTACATGTTTGAGCTCTGTTGGCACCTCCAAACGGTCCAAGGCTCGAATTTTGGCCGGATTGGCTTCGATTCCTCGCTAGACACGATGAAGCCGAGGATTTTGCCAGCTGGGATCCCAAAGACGCACTTCTCCGGATTAAGTTTGATTTGATATTCCCATAAGATGGCAAATGTATCCCGAAGGTTGTCCACCAATTGTCCAATGTGTTTGGTTTTGACAACCACATCATCGACGTAGGCCTCAACAGTTTTCCCAGTGTGTTTTTCCAGGCATGTTTGAATCATGTGCTGGTAGGTGGCGCCGGCGTTCTTTAGTCCAAAGGGCATCATGTTGAAGCAGAACGACCCGTAGGGTGTAATGAATGTTGTAGCTGCCTAGTCTGATTCCTGCATCTTTATCTGATGGTATCCCGAGTAGGCGTCCATGAAGCATAGTGTATCGAGGCCTATCGTGGCGTCTACAATTTGGTCGATATGGGGTAGGGGAAGGGGTCTTTGGGGTAGGCTTTATTGAGGTCCTTAAAATCGACACATAACCGCCAGGACCTATCCTTCTTTGGTACCATGACCAAATTGGCCAGCCAATTGGGTGTTTTATATCTCGGATGGACCTAGCTTCCAGTAGTTTAGTCAGCTCCTCGCCCATTGCTTGACGCTTGGGCTTGGAAAAAAATGCCGAAGTGTTTGCTTGACAGGCTTATAGCCCTTAGTATGTTCAAGGTGTGTTCCGCGAGCCTGCGGGGTATCCCTGGCATGTCGGAAGGATGCTAGGCATATATGTCCCAATTCTCCCCGAGGAAAGTGCGCAAGGCCTCGGCGATCTCTGGATCCAGGTTTGCCCCTATGGACGCCGTTTTGGCGGGGTCCGTTGGGTACACTTGAAATTTGACTATCTTGTCGGCTGGTTTGAAAGAGGGAGACTTTGGTCGTTTGTCAAGAACGACGTCATCCCGGTCGACTTCGGAGATTGCCGAGGCCTTGCGGACGATGAATCACACAAAGCATGGCACTCATAATCTTTAATATTAATCTTAATAGTAGGTTCCCACTCATCATAAAGTTTTCTAGGGATGGAAAATTCCAATTCAAGCTTTTCTTCAAAAGATTGCATCATAGCATCAACGATATGTTTAGTAAAAGCTTTGTTTTGATTATAAGCATGAGGAGAATTCAACATGGATTGCAACAAGGAAATACAATCTATTAAAGAACAATTATCATAATTAAATTCCTTGAAATCCAAAAGAGTGGGTTCATTGCTACTTAAAGTTTTGACCTCTCCAATCCCACTTTTATCAATTTTTGCATCAAGATCTAAAAACTCCGAATCATTGGGACGCTTTTTAACTAAAGTTGACTCATCTCCAGTCCCATCTTTATCAAGATTATATTGGAAATCAAATATTAAATAGGAGTCACATCAATCACTTTAAGATCTTCATCATTATTTTCATGGAAACTAGAAGAACACGTTCTTACAAACCAATCTTTTTTAGCATGCATCTTAGCAGTTCTTTGTTTGCACTCATCAATGGAGATTCTCATAGCCTTTAGAGATTCATTGATATCATTCTTGGGTGGAATAGATCCAATTTTCAAAGAATCAACATCAAGAGAAATTCTATCCACATTCCTAGCCAAATCATCAATCTTGAGCATTTTTTCTTCAACCAAAGCATTACAATTCTTTTGTGAACTCATAAATTCTTTAACACTATTCTCAAAATCAGAGGGCATCTTATTATAATTTCCATAAGAATTGTTGTAGGAATTACCATAATTATTAGAGAAATTACTAGGAAATGGCCTAGGATTAAAATTACCTCTATACGCGTTATTACCAAAATTGTTCCTACCGACAAAATTCACATCCATAGATTCATTATTATTTTAAATCAAAGTAGACAAAGGCATATCATTAGGATCAATAGAAGCACTCTTGCTAGCAAATAATTTCATAAGTTCATCCATCTTTTCACTCAAAACATTAATCTCTTCAATCGCATGCACTTTTTTACTAGTGGAAGATCTTTCGGTGTGCCATTGAGAATAATTAGCCATAATATTATCTAGGAGTTTAGTAGCTTCTACTAAAGTAATTTCCATAAAAGTACCTCCCGCGGCCAAATCTAAAAGATTTCTAGAAGCAAAATTCAATCCGGCATAATTTTTTTTGTATAATCATCCACAAATTCAAGCCATGAGTAGGGCAATTTCATATCATCAATTTCATCCTCTCCCAAGGTTGTGCAACATGTTCATGATCAAATTGCTTAAAATTCATAATATCGTTCCTAAGGGAGATGATCTTAGCGGGAGGAAAATACATGGAAATTAAAGCATCCTTACACTTATTCCATGAATCAATACTATTTTTATGCAAAGATGAACACCAAGTTTTAGCACGATCTCGAAGTGAAAACGGAAATAACTTCAATTTAGCAATATCATTATCCACATCTTTATTCTTTTGCATATCACACAACTCAACGAAATTATTCAGATGGGATGCGGCATCTTCACTAGGAAGGCCAGAAAATTGATCTTTCATAACAAGATTCAGCAAAGCGGCATTAATTTCATAAGATTCCGCACTAGTGGCAGGGGAATCGAAGTACTAATAAAATCATTGTTATTAGTATTGGAAAAGTCACACAATTTGGTATTCTCTTGAGCCATCGTGACAAAGCAAACAATCCAACACACGAGCACACAAAAAGCAAATGAAGAAGACGAACGGAAGAGGGGCGAAGAAAAGGCAAATCTTTTTGAAAATCGTTTTAGAAGTGGGGGAGATCGTTACGGTGTCCCCCACAATCTGATCATGGATAATGGAACAAAGTTCACGGCTAAAGAGGTCAAAGCATGGTGTAAGAAAATGGTCATTAGGCTCGACTACGCACCCGTCTACCACCCACAGTCTAATGGGTAAGTGGAGCGAGCCAATGGCCCGATCCTTAGTGGCATAAAGCCAAGGCTCATGCGCTCCTTTAGAAAAGCCGACTGCCAACGGGTCGAGGAACTCAATTCCGTCCTATGGGGCTCGTGTACCATGCCAAATAGTTCCATTGTATACATGCCATTCTTCATGGTGTATGGCGCTGAGGCAGTCCTCCCCTGTGACATCAGACACGATGCACCTCGGGTACACATGTATGAATAGCTAGAAGCCGAGATCGATCGGAAAGATGCCCTAGACGCTCTATAAGAAGAGTGCAATGTCGCACGAGCAAGGTCCGCTATTTATCAACAGCAGGCCCGATGCTATCACGACAGAGAGGTCCGCGCAAAAGACTTCAACGTTGGGGACCTCATCATGAGGCTACATCCCGAAAAGCAGAATCACAAGATTTCCCCTAGATGAGACGGGCTGTTCATTATTTACCAAGTGCTAATCGGAAGATCTTATCGAATTCTAGATCCAGAGGATGGCCGTCTAGAGCCCAACCACTGGAACGCGGCGCTACTCCGACGCTTCTATGGCTGACACCCCGCACACTGCCGATGTATATAATGCACACGCTCTCTTTGCTTTTCACACCTCGGAACATTTTCAAATGATCTCGGGGGATAATACAACATGTTCTTTTCAAAACACGCTATTGTTCCACCTCTTACACACTATCGTCTTTAAACCACTATATGCATCGATTTAACTTAAGATTTGAACAAGCTGGGTTGCCCAGCCCCTGTGCTTGCCCCTTACATTCCCGATATTTTGGCTAGGGGGTAAAGGGAGCACCACTGTGATTGTTACTCTCGGGTTAGCCAGTGTAGTACCTCAGACGGACAAAGCTGAAAGCTAGCATTCTTACAGTTCAAATCGGTCGGCCATGACATAGGCTTAAACATGGAGGGGGTCTTTTCAACCTCGACCAGGGGTTTTAACTCCGAGGTCACCCGCCTTTGGACCAATGTGTTCAACACATACACCTGAGGAAAGGAACTATTGGAAGAACTATTTTCCTTGGAAGATGTTTCTTACGTTAAATTGTAATATAACACAACTTTCCGTCACCCTCTTATCTTTCGAGCCGCGTAGCCTGATTGCCTTGTCACCTGAAGCACCTGGTCTGATGACTTTGGCCAGTAGTACGGGAAACTCCTTGGCCATTGGCCGAGGAGGTGGAAGCCGAAGGCTGGCTGACAGAGTTTGGATGTACGGTCTGAGAATTGACATAAAGTACTTCGATACATAAATTCATACAAAACAATTACACACGGTCTAGCCCGTTGCTACTTCTTGAGCTTGCGTTGGTTTTTCCCTTGAAGAGGAAAGGGTGATGCAGCAAACTAGAGATAAGTATTTCCCTCAGTTAGAGAACCAAGGTATCAATCGAGTAGGAGACAATGCACAAATCACCAATACCTGCACAAACAATCAAACAACTTGCACCCAACGCGATAAAGGGGTTGTGAATCCCTTCACGGTTACTTGCAAAAGTGAGATCTGATAGAGATAGATGAAACTAAACAAAAGATAAAGTGAATATTTTGGAATTTTTGGTTTATAGATCGGAAAGTAAAAGATTGCAAAATAGTAGATCGGAAACTTATATGATGGAAAATAGACCCGGGGGCCATAGGTTTCACTAGAGGCTTCTCTCAAGATAGCAAATAATACGGTGGATGAATAAATTACTGTCGAGCAATTGATAGAAAAGCGCAAAGTTATGATGATATCTAACTCAATGATTATGAAATATAGGCATCATGTCCATGTCAAGTAGACCAAAATGATTTTGCATCTACTACTATTACTCCACACATCGACCGACTCCTGCCTGCATCTAGAGTATTAAGTTCATGAAGAACAGAGTAACGCATTAAGTAAGATGACATCATGTAGAGGAATAAACTCAAGCAATATGATGTAAACCCCATCTTTTTATCCTCGATGGCAACAATACAATACGTGCCTTGCTGCCCCTACTGTCACTGGGAAAGGACACCGCAAGATTGAACCCAAAGCTAAGCACTTATCCAATTGCAAGAAAAACCAATCTAGTTGGCCAAACCAACACTGGTGCGCGTCGATGCTATACAAACGGTTTTTAACCCCTTTTTGCGACGACATTTGGAACCGTCGCCTAGTGAGTGACGGCGAAAGGGGGGGGTCCTTCCCACACGACCCACAAACCGTCGGGGATAGGGAGCCAAGATGCATATACAGTACTCCTACTCATTTGTGCTCGCATTGCCATCGCAGTCGGTATTCTGTGGTGCTACGTTTACGATGTGCGGCCCATCACAAACGGTTCACTATTATAGAGCGTGCACGATAAGCATACAATCACACACATTCGCTTTTCGCAAACCGTATGCGATAACTAATTAAGAAGATTAGCTAATCGTCGTACGAGTGTTAGATAGGATTACGAAACGTCGGACCATCGTAACATCGTCGTACACGACAACTATCACACACGCTATTCTGTGGTGCAACGTTTATGATGCATACTTCATCAGAAACAGTTCATGGTTGCGAATCGTGTATGATAAAGAAACTGACACAAACATTTAGTTTGCCCGCACCATTTGTGATATTGTCTGACATCGCACACGCTTTGCGAACGACAACTGTGTGCATGCTTGCACACGTTTCCTCTCTATGAACCGTCTCGGATTATGGTGTATATCGCAAACGTTTGTGTTTTACCAACCGTGTGTGCCGTAACGACCTGGAGAGCGTAATTTTACCGTAATTTAATTGTTGCTATTTCAAATTGTACCGGATTTGAATTTGAATTTATGCTACAGCTTTATCCATATCCATCAGGTTCAAACAACCAATGCATTATTCAATTCATAGGTACATTGCTACCTCTTGAGCACTGCGTTGGTTTTCCCTTGAAGAGGAAAGGGTGATGCAGTAAAGTAGCGTAAGTATTTCCCTCAGTTTTTGAGAACCAAGGTACCAATCCAGTAGGAGGCCACGCTCAAGTCCCTCGCACCTACACAAACAAATAAAAACCTCGCAACCAACACAATAAAGGGGTTGTCAATCCCTTCACGGTCACTTACGAAAGTGAGATCTGATAGATATGGTAAGATAATATTTTTGGTATTTTTATAATAAAGATGCAAAGTAAAATAAAAGGCAATAAAAATAGCTAAGTGTTGGAAGATTAATATGATGGAAAATAGACCCGGGGGCCATAGGTTTCACTAGTGGCTTCTCTCAAGAGCATAAGTATTATGGTGGGTGAACAAATTACTGTTGAGCAATTGATAGAATTGAGCATAGTTATGAGAATATCTAGGCATGCTCTCATCATGCACAACCCCGATGACAAGCCAAGCAATTGTTTCATACTATAGTAATCTCAAACTTTTTCAACCTTCACGCAGTACATGAGCGTGAGCCATGGATATAGCACTATGGGTGGAATAGAATATAATGATGGGGGTTATGTGGATAAGACAAAAAGGGAGAAAGTCTCACATCAACGCGGCTAATCAACGGGCTATGGGGATGCCCATCGATTGATGTTAATGCAAGGAGTAGGGATTGCCATGCAACGGATGCACTAGAGCTATAAATGCATGAAAGCTCAACAAAAGAAACTAAGTGGCTGTGCATCCAACTTGCTTGCTCACGAAGACCTAGGGCATTTGAGGAAGCCCATTGTTGGAATATACAAGCCAAGTTCTATAATGAAAAATTCCCACTAGTATATGAAAGTGACAAAACATGAGACTCTCTATCATGAAAATCATGGTGCTACTTTGAAGCACAAGTGTGGAAAAAAAAGGATAGTAGCATTTTCCCTTTTTATTTTCTTTTTTTTGGGCCTTTTTTTTATTTGGCCTTTCTCTTTTTTTGGGACAATGCTCTATGAATGATGATCATCACACTTCTATTTATTTACAACTCAATGATTACAACTCGATACTAGAACAAAGTATGACTCTATATGAATGCCTCCGGCGGTATACCGGGATAGCAATGAATCAAGAGTGACATGTATGAAAAATTATGACGGTGGCTTTACCAGAAATACGATGTCAACTACATGATCATGCAAAGCAATATGACAATGATGAACGTGTCATGATAAACGGAACGGTGGAAAGTTGCATGGCAATATATCTCGGAATGGCTATGGAAATGCCATAATAGGTAGGTATGGTGGCTGTTTTGAGGAAGATATAAGGAGGTTTATGTGTGAAAGAGCGTATCATATCACGGGGTTTGGATGCACCGGCGAAGTTTGCACCAACTCTCAATGTGAGAAAGGGCAATGCACGGTACCGAAGAGGCTAGCAATGATGGAAGGGTAAGAGTGCGTATAATCCATGGACTCAACATTAGTCATAAAGAACTCACATACTTATTGCAAAAGTCTACAAGTCATAAAAAACCAAGCACTACACGCATGCTCCTAGGGGGATAGATTGGTAGGAAAAGACCATCGCTCGTCCCCGACCGCCACACATAAGGAAGACAATCAAAGAACACCTCATGTTTCAAATTTGTTACATAACGTTTACCATACGTGCATGCTACGGGACTTGCAAACTTCAACACAAGTATTTCTCAATTCCATAACTACCCAACTAGCACAACTTTAATATCACTACCTCCATATCTCAAAACAATCATCAATCATCAAACTTCTCTTAGTATTCAGCACACTCATAAGAAAGTTTTTTACTAGTCTTGAATACTTAGCATATTAGGATTAATTTTCCTATTTAAGCAAATTACCATGCTTTTTAAGACTCTCAAAATAATATAAGTGAAGCATGAGAGAATAATAGTTTCTATAAAACAAATCCACCGCCGTGCTCTAAAAGATATAAGTGAAGCACTAGAGCAAAAACTATATAGCTCAAAAGATATAAGTGAAGCACATAGAGTATTCTAATAAATTCCGAATCATGTGTGTTTATCTCAAAAGGCGTGTACAGCAAAGATGATTGTGGTAAACTAAAAAGCAAAGACTCAAATCATACAAGACGCTCCAAGCAAAACACTTATCATGTGGTGAATAAAAATATAGCTCCAAGTAAAATTACCGATGGAAGTAGACGAAAGAGGGGATGCCTTCCGGGGCATCCCCAAGCTTTGGCTTTTTGGTGTCCTTAGATTATCTTGGGGTGCCATGGGCATCCCCAAGCTTAGGCTCTTGCCACTCCTTGTTCCATAATCCATCAAATCTTTTACCCAAAACGTGAAAACTTCACAACACAAAACTTAACAGAAAATCTAGTGAGCTCCGTTAGCGAAAGAAAACAAAACACCACTTTAAGGTACTGTAATGAACTGATTCTTTATTTATATTGGTGTTAAACCTACTGTATTACAACTTCTCTATGGTTTATAAACTATTTTACTAGCCATAGATTCATCAAAATAAGCAAACAACACACAAAAAACAGAATCTGTCAAAAACAGAACACTCTGTAGTAATCTGTAACTAACGCAAACTTATGGAACTCAAAAAATTCATCCAAAATAGGACGATCTAGACAATTTGTTTATTGATCAGCATCAATTGGAATCAATATTTTATGACGTTCTGGTGATTTTTAACAATTATTTTCGTGAACAGAAAGTTTCTGAAATTTTCAGCAAGATCAAATAACTATCATCCAAGAAGATCCTATAGGTTTAACTTGGCATAAACACTAATTAAAACATAAAAACACATCTAACCAGAGGCTATATCAAAGATTTATTCCTAAACAGAAGCAAAAAGCAAAAAAAAAAAACTAAAAATAAAATTGGGTTGCCTCCCAACAAGCGCTATCGTTTAACGCCCCTAGCTAGGCATAAAAGCAATGATAGATCTAGGTAATATCATCTTGGGTCTTTAATTTTTTAGCGGAGTTATGCTCGAATCGGGTAGGTTCTTTATGTTTCCCTTCATATTCGGAAATTTTGAGATCTAAAGAGTCCAACCGCTTATTGCAAAGGGTAATCAACATATTCATGCGGTGGAGATTCCCGCTAACACTCTTAAGAGGTTCAAGAGATTTTTGTAAAATCTTTGTTACTTCGCAAATTTTCTCAAAAACTTGTGTTTCTTCTTGGGTATGATGAGGCCCCTTTTGTTGAGGTAGTGTTCCCACTATACCTTCTATAATTTCATGAGCAATACTGGGATCAACTTCAATAAAATTGCCTTTGGCAACGCAATCCAAGAGTTGTCTATGAGACATATTCAATCCAACATAAAAGTTATGAAGCAAAGTTCTAAAATTCACCTCTAGGGTGCAATTACGATAAGATTCCATCATTCTAAACCAAGCATCTTTTAAGTTTTCTCCTTGTCTTTGTTTGAAGTGAAGAACTTCAAACTCGGGAGACAACGGAGTAGATAGAGGACTAGCCATTACGACAAAGCAAGAGAAAAAGAGGCGAACGGAAAAGAGGGTGAATAAAACGGCAAGGGTGAAGTGGGGGAGAGGAAAATGAGAGGCAAATGGCAAATAATGTAATGCGGGAGATAATAGTTTGTGATGGGTACTTGGTATGTTGACTTTTGCGTAGACTCCCCGGCAACGGCGCCAGAAATCCTTCTTGCTACCTCTTGAGCATTGCGTTGGTTTTCCCTTGAAGAGGAAAGGGTGATGCAGTAAAGTAGCGTAAGTATTTCCCTCAGTTTTTGAGAACCAAGGTATCAATCCAGTAGGAGGCCACGCTCAAGTCCCTCGCACCTACACAAACAAATAAAAACCTCGCAACCAACACAATAAAGGGGTTGTCAATCCCTTCACGGTCACTTACGAAAGTGAGATCTGATAGATATGATAAGATAATATTTTTGGTATTTTTATAATAAAGATGCAAAGTAAAATAAAAGGCAATAAAAATAGCTAAGTGTTGGAAGATTAATATGATGGAAAATAGACCCGGGGGCCATAGGTTTCACTAGTGGCTTCTCTCAAGAGCATAAGTATTACGGTGGGTGAACAAATTACTGTTGAGAAATTGATAGAATTGAGCATAGTTATGAGAATATCTAGGTATGATCATGTATATAGGCATCACGTCCGTGACAAGTAGACCGACTCCTGCCGGCATCTAGAGTATTAAGTTCAAAAGAACAGAGTAACGCTTTAAGTAAGATGACATGATGTAGAGGGATAAACTCATGCAATATGATATAAACCCCATCTTGTTATCCTCGATGGCAACAATACAATACGTGCCTTGCTGCCCCTACTATCACTGGGAAAGGACACCGCAAGATTGAACCCAAAGCTAAGCACTTCTCCCATTGCAAGAAAGATCAATCTAGTAGGCCAAACCAAACTGATAATTCGAAGAGACTTGCAAAGATAACCAATCATACATAAAAGAATTCAGAGAAGATTCAAATATTGTTCATAGATAAACTTGATCATAAACCCACAATTCATCTGTCTCAACAAACACACCGCAAAAGAAGATTACATCGAATAGATCTCCACGAGAATCGTGGAGAACTTTGTATTGAGATCCAAAGAGAGAGAAGAAGCCATCTAGCTAATAACTATGGACCCGAAGGTCTGAGGTAAACTACTCACACATCATCGGAGAGGCTATGGTGTTGATGTAGAAGCCCTCCGTGATCAATGCCCCCTCCGGCAGGACGCCGGAAAAGGCCCCAAGATGGGATCTCACGGGTACAGAAGGTTGCGGCGGTGGAATTAGGTTTTCGTGGATGCTTCTGTTGGTTTGGTGGTACGTAGGTATATATAGGAGGAAGAAGTACGTCGGTGGAGCAACGTGGGCCCCACGAGGGTGGAGGGCGCGCCCAGGGGGGTAGGCGCGCCCCCCTACCTCATGCCCTCCTGGTTGCTTTCTTGACGTAGGGTCCAAGTCCTCTGGATCACGTTTGTTCCGAAAATCACGTTCCCGAAGGTTTCATTCCGTTTGGACTCCGCTTGATATTCTTTTTCTGCGAAACTCTGAAATAGGCAAAAAACAACAATTTGGGCTGGGCCTCCGGTTAATAGGTTAGTCCCAAAAATAATATAAAAGTGTATAACAAAGCCCATTAATCATCCAAAACAGAATATAATACAGCATGAAGCAATCAAAAATTATAGATACGTTGGAGACGTATCATACATATGTTCAAGAATTACATAAGAACCAAATAAAGAATGACGAACCACAGTTGTATACTTGTACTATTAAAGACGGTAAAGAAAGAGGCGAAATACATTCTGGTTGCTGAACAAGGTGAAGCAGGATGCCCATATTGTGCCCTCCTCCATGCAGAAGGCATGCACAACTCTAGTCCAACCCCTTGTGATGGCCGACCGCCCATCCTTCACGGTCTTCATGAAAACATCTAGATAATCATCGTGTTCTGGTAGAAATACTTTAACCTTTGCATGCCCACCAATCATGTAGTTTGAGAGGTAATCTTGAGTAAACTGCTTTGGCAACCACTGCAAAGGAAAAAGATTCAGACATTGTCAACTAACACAACTCATTATGGGCTGTAAAAAGAAGGCTGCAGAGTTCTTACTTACCATCCCGCAGTTCGCTATTGTCTTGGAGAAAGTGTAAACAAATAGTTTAATTGTCATCTTTGGACCCATTTTTACTAACAATCTTTATCAGCTTCCTCACTTGATGCTGTTCATTGATATCTCATTGCCCCATACGCAGAAAGGGTCGAAGCGCGGATCTTTACCAATGACATATGTACCTAAAAGCACCAAGTTAATATTAGAAGCTAAACAGCAATTGCACAATGATGTAGTACAACACTCTTTTATAATATCTTATAACATCCAATATACTCACATATTAGATGAATTAACATATTATATTATGGGTCCGAAGGAGTTTAGTGCATTCTTACAAATTATCAGCTGATTAACTACGGTTGTATCCATGGGTTACAGTTAGTTTGAGCTAGTTCAGGCTCAAATAGCCCTAAAGTATATCTAAACATGAGGGCTAGTTTGAGCTAGTTGCATCTATAACCCACCCAAAAAACTATCCAACCCAAGAGGTGCTAATTGGAGCTAGTTCTCCTAGTGCACTTATTGTCAATCTAACCCTGCCATCCAAACAACTCTTTGGATGGAGTCAGTTCAGGGTTAGTCATGAGCTAGAAACTAACTCTAACCTCTAGCTAAGTTGAGTATCCAAATAGGGCTGTGTTGTTGTTGCTGCTGCTCTTCTACGTATATCTAGACATCATCAGAACATTAATGTAACACTCTTCCTTGTTGCATGTGATGCGGCTTGAAGCTACGTCGGTATTTCCCCAAAGAGGAAGGGATGATGCAGCACAGCGGCGGTAGGTATTTTCCTCAGATGTGAAACCAAGGTTATCGAACTGGTAGGAGAACCAAGCAACACAACGTAAACATCACCTGCACACAAATAACAACTTCTCGCAACCCGACGTGTAAAAGGGGTTGTCAATCCTTTTCGGGTAGCGGCGCCCCAAGATGGGCAAACGGACCTGAATAAAATTGTAGTAGATTGATAGATCGAACGCCAAATAAAATAAATAAGAATAAAATGCAGCAAGGCAAATAATATGAGAAAGAGACCCTGGGGCCGTAGGTTTCACTAGTGGACTCTCCCGAGAAAAATAGCAAACGGTGGGTGAACAAATTACTGTTGGGCAATTGATAGAACTTCAAATAATCATGACGATATCCAGGCAATGATCATTATATAGTCATCACGTCCAAGATTAGTAGACGGACTCCTGCCTGCATCTACTACTATTACTCCACACATCGACCGCTATCCAGCATGCATCTAGTGTATTAAGTTCATGGAGAAACGGAGTAATGCAATAAGAATGATGAGATGATGTAGACAAGATCTATCTATGTAGAGATAGACCCCATCTATCCTTAGTAGCAATGATACATACGTGTCGGTTGCCCTTTTGTCACTGGGATCAAGCACCGTAAGATCGAACCCACTACAAAGCACCTCTTCCCATTACAAGATAAATCGATCAAGCTGGCCACACAAAACCCAAATATCGGAGAAGAAATACGAGGCTATAAGCAATCATGCATAAAAGAGATCAAAGAAACTAAAATACTTTCATGGATATAAAAAGATAGATCTGATCATAAACTCAAAGTTCATCGATCCCAACAAAAACACCGCAAAAAGAGTTACATCATAGGGATCTCCAAGAGACCATTGTATTGAGAATTCAGCGAGAGGGAGGAATCCATCTAGCTACTAACTACGGACCCGAAGGTCTACAAAGAACTACTCACGCATCATCGGAGAGGCACCGTGGAGGTGGTGAACCCCATCCGAGATGGTGTCTAGATTGGATCTGGTGGTTCTGGACTCTGCGGCGGCTGGAATTGATTTTCGTCGACTCCCCTGGGGTTTCTGGAATATTGTGGTATTTATAGAGCAAAGAGGCGGTCTGGGGGCACACGAGGTGGGCACAACCCACCAGGGAGCGCATGGGCCTCCTGGCGTGCCCTGGTGGGTTGTGCTCTACTCGGAGCACCCCCAGGCGCAGCCTCGGCCCATTAGGTGTCTTCTGGTCCAAAAAAAACTCCGTAAGTTTCGTTGCAATTGGACTGCGTTTGGTATTGATTTCCCGCGATGTAAAAAACATGCAGAAAACAACAACTGGTACTTGGCACTATGTCAATAGGTTAGTTCCAAAAAATGATATAAAATGACTATAAAATGATTACAAAACATCCAAGATTGATAATACAGCATGGAAAAATCAAAAATTACAGACACATTGGGAGACATATCAGCATCCCCAAGCTTAACTCCTGCTCGTCCTCGAGTAGGTAAGTCATTCATAGTGGTATTATTGAAACTAGTACTGATGAAATTGAACTGCACAATTCATACTTGCACATATAGAACATCACATTATGAATAACTGGAATAAACAAGGCATACTACGAACAACCAAAGATATCATTTGAAACTGGACATATGCTAACTACAAACAACCGAACAATAAAAAAAACTTTAAAAGAGGCATATGCTAGCTATAACAGGCTTAACAACAAGCAAATATATGCATTCCTATCAGTATGTTTAAAACTAGATTGATGAAATGTACTGCACAGTAAATAATTGCACATATAGAGCATCACATTGTGAACAAATGAAATAAACAAGGCATACTGCAAACAACCAGATATAGCAATTAAAACTGGACATATTCTCACTACACTACAAAAGGGACTCGACAAAACAAATCATGGGTTTCCCCCTGTGAAGAGGCACGGCAAAACAAATCATGGGTTTCCTCACTTGTTACAGATGGGCTCGTTCCCGTGGGAAGAGCACGGACCCTGGATGCGCTCCATGTTGTCGCAGATGGACTCCTTCCCCTTGGAAGAGCACAGCTGTAGGGTGCCCTCCCTGATGTCGCAGACGGGCGCTTTCCCCTTGGAAGAGCTGATGGGCTCTTTCCCCTTGGAAGAGCCGGAGAGCGTGCCCTCCTCGTGGTAGCCGTCGATGAGGTCTGACTTGGAAGCTATGGATCCCAAGCCAGCGTCGCAGAACGTGTCCTTCAGAAATGACAAAAGGGGCTCGATGGCGATGTAGGATGGAAAATTGTTGACAGCAAGCCAGAGGAGATCAGCGGCGGGGCCATGGATGAGATCGACGGCGGTTGAACCCGAGGGGTAGGGTGTGGGCCACTTAACTTGTGACATAGCCCGCCTCAGGTCGTCATTGTCGATAACCTCGATGCCGTAGCCGGCGGCCGAGACATGCCCGCATACTCTAGCCCGCTGCTTGAGTGCCTGCCGCCAGTAATGGTTGTCAGCTTCCTCGGCGACGTCGGGTGAAGAGACCGCGATACACCTCTTTTGGGCCAGTCGCTCCTCGAGCTCCACGGGAAGCGTAGTCGGGCTTAGGTTGCGACGCTCTGGAGTGGGGGATGGGGATGGGGATGGGGATTTGTGGGAAAGGGGGTGTTTGGCAGGCATCATCTAAGAAACTCAGGGCGGCCTGGGTATGGAGGTCGGTGGGTAACCTACACGGGCAAACCAGCAGATGTTGACAATGGAGGCCTTGTGGCGGCGGGGGGGGGGGGACCTTGCTAGGGTTTCGAGTGAGGGAGGGTGTTTGTGTGTGCGCGCACGCCTGAGGAGGTTTTGGTGTGTGTGTGTAGATGGGTGGTGGGGCGGGGGTGTTTGAGGAAATGACGCGGGTACTGAAATTTTTACTACGCGGGAGTCAAACGTGGGAGTGAAATGCTGGGGCTATTGAAATTTTTGATGATGGTGCATCGCACACGGTCCGGAGATAACAACCGTGTGTTATGAAACAGAAAAACCCTCGAGCTGGGCAGATATTTTCGAGGGATGCAGGCGGGATTAGGAACAAGAAACAACACACACGGTCGAAACACAATAACCGTGTGTTATCAAACAGAAAAAAGCTGCAGGCGGGTAGATATTTTTGAGAGGGGAAGCCTCGTGGATCCCAATGCACATGGTTAGTTTGAGTGAACCGTGTCTGTTGCATCATCCGACTGGTCTAATGTTCATAAATTTGGCGAAAAATGACGCGGGAGAGGGTCAGAACACGAACACACTTGCATGTGGACCAAATTTATGTATGAAAAGGGTGGTTTGATTTTCAAATACCAAATGCAACTTCGACATGGCACCTATATCGCAAAGCGCACGGTATTGCTTGCCCCCACCCCCCTCATGTCGGCACAAAGGGAATCCTAAGCTATGAATGCATGCCCCCCCAACCAAGGTTCACCTAGCAAAGTGCGAAGTAGCTAGCAGCCCCCCCTCCCTCGTGTCGGCGCAAAGGGAATCCTAAGCTATGAATGCATGCCCCCCCCAACCGAGGTTCACCTAGCAAAGTGCAAAGTAGCTAGCAGCCCCCCTCCCTTGTGTCGGCACGAAGGGAATCCTAAGCTATGAATGCATGCCCCCCCAACTGAGGTTCACCTAGCAAAGTGCGAAGTAGCTAGCAGCCCCCCTCCCTCGTGTCGGCACGAAGGGAATACTAAGCTATGAATGCATGCCCCCCCAACCGAGGTTCACCTAGCAAAGTGCGAAGTAGCTAGCAGCCCCCCTCGTGTCGCCACGAAGGGAATCCTAAGCTATGAATGCATGCCCCCCAACCGAGGTTCACCTAGCAAAGTGCGAAGTAGCAACCCCCCCCCCCCACACACACTTTCAGTCGCGGGCCAGAGAGGCATATCTCACCAAGATGGATCATAAAACGGACCAAGAATAATCCACCTTGGTCGTACAACCTCTCTCTTGTTGTTGGTCAAAGTGATGGCCATCCATGCGACCCTGGAGATGGGCTAGCTCGCCAATAATCACGCAAGTAGCTAGTCCCTGAAGACAACCACTGCATGCGTGTGGCCCAAACATATGTATGAAGAGGTGTGTTCTTGAGTAACAATGGAACAACTTTGATGTGGCACCGTGATTTCAAACTAGAAATCCCCACACTGAGTGAGGGTTAGGTTGACGATGCATATGTATGTTACACCACACTTCAAGCCAACGACGGGGATTCATGCATGCATGCATGCATAGTATATGCGCTCAAACTTAATTAGGTCTGAATCTCACCATGACCTATACAACGATAACACGAACCAAACGAAGAATCCGCCATGGTAACCTATCTTGTTGTTGGTCAGGTGATCATGGATGTCCACGCGGGCCCACGAATATATAGGCTTGTTGCCGATAACCACGCGAGGGAGTGTACCATTCAAAGGCAACCACTACATGCATATGTATGGAGGTGATGCGTGCATGCATGTTTGAATACACAATATTGATGTGGCGCGTGTGTCAAAAATTGTACAGTAGCTCCCCACACAGAGCGAGATCGGTTCATGATGTGTCGTTGTACTAGCCACTTCGACTCGACGGGAGGGATTCATGCGTACACATGCATGTGTGTGTGCTCAAGCTGTATCATGCATGTCATCCCAGAGCAAAAATAATAATCCCCTCCTAAGTCAAATTAATCTCTCTTGTTGTCAGGCAAAAAGTAGTGATGGACCAAGCGGGCCCACAAATGGAAAGCATCGATATCGCTGATAACCGCTTAAGTGGGTGCGAGAGGACAACCACCACCGCTTTGCATGTGGGCCAAACATATATATGTTGAATACCCAAAATGCACAACTTTGATGTGCCACATGCCTCAAAAACCGTAAACCATGCACCCACACAGAGCGAGGTTCATATCAAGCGTACTACATATGATGGCCCCGTTCCCCCCTCTTCACTGCATACTATATGCTCCTGCCGTAATATATGTACAACCCAAAAGAATCCTCATCGATGGTGAAATTAATTAACCTCTCCCGATGTAGGTCAAAGTGATGCATGCATGCATCGATGATGGCCTCGTGGGCCCACAGATGGAAGCGTCACACGTGAGTGTCCTAGCTAGGATATGCATGTGGCCCGAAAAGGTGTTGTGTGATGTTTGAATAACCAATTTCACAATTTTGATGTGGCACGTGCCTCGGAAACTAAAAAGTCCCGACACTGAGTGAGGTGTACTTGTTCACGGACGCGTACGTATAGTATATATATGCTAGTCCCCTCCCACCTCTTCGATGCGTACTATATACCACCATAACACAAACAAAAAAGATTCTACCTTGCTGGTCAAATTAACCTCACTGCCGGCTGTTCATCAAAGTGATGGACGACGACCTCGCGGGCCCACAGAAAGCGTCACACGCGAGTATCGAGTGTCGTGTAAGACAACCATCGACTGCATGTGGCCAAAACATTTATGTATGAAAGGGTTGTGTAATGTTTTAAATAACGATTTCACGACTCCGATGTGGCACCGGCCTGCCTAACAAAACGGCCAACCCACACGGTGGCTCACAACTCGTAGTGTACTGCGAGCCACCCGCCACCCCCAGACGCACACACCCACACACACACCGTGAATCTACCGCAACTACGATGCATGTTAAATTGATTATCCCGCGGTGAACATACATGTTACCAAAGGAGGGACATTTTAATTTCAAAAAAATCACAGAGATCATTAAAACATTTTAGTACATTGATTGATTGATTTTCTACGGGTATAATGTGCAAAAATCAAATTTGAGCTGCATGCACACGTCACAGTGCACCTAAATGGATTGCAAAAACACATGTGTCTCACTGGGTGCATGTTTAATCCCCGTGCAACAAATTTCAAACATTGAGAATCTTGATTTTTAAATTCTAGTACATCCAAAACTTATTTGAAGTTCATGAAACTTATCGTGTTGTCATATGGACACCAATACAAAGTGGCATTGTACTTTTTTTGTCAAATTTGAGACCAGTTTTGATGTAATCTTTATCTAATTACAGACGGGAGATTATTAATAATTGGGAACCAATATCCCAAACGGATTATTTACTCGAACCGTGAGCGTTAGAGCAATAATGGATACGTGCCATGCTTTGGTTAAGCAATAAAGCGGCAGCATTAATCATCCAAATAAAAAACAATATACATGCCGCCGTGCGACCTGTGTGGCGTGCGAGCAGGCGTGAGTTGACGGGACACATGCGAGCAGTCCGCCGTGCAGGAAGACGGGGAGGCGTGCGTGCAGGTGTGTGAATTGACGGAGGCGTGCTCGCTGCGCAGTGTCATCGGGAGGCGTGTGAGTAGCTGTGTGAAACTTTGGTAGGCATGCCAGCAGTCCGGTGCCCAGGCTCACCGGGAGGCGAGCCATCGGTTTGACCGCCGCCTGCCTCTCTCCCACAACTCCCACTACTCCATATTAATGGTGCGCCCGAGCGGCCGCACCCCCATCCTCTCTACGCACACACAATCCTCTCTCTCCGCTTGCATCCTCGACGCCGCTCTCAGTCCTCAAAGCCGTCAGTGTATGAGGATGCCGCCGAAGCGCCCCATCGGAGGGAGTGGCGACGTCGGGGCTGCTAAAGCACCGGAGCACGGCGTGGAGATGGAGACAAAGGTTGCTATCACCGCCGGCGAGTTATCGCTACACCCTGAAGTCGTCGACGGCGTCGAGCTTCCACAGCCGGAGGCGGAGTTCCACACCGACTTCGACGACCACTCCGGTGACGACTCTGACGACCACTCCGGCGACGTCTCCGACGACGACGGACAGCTGGTTAGTCATCTATACCCCATTTATGTGTCAAATAGATCATAGGGTTTCTCTGGTTACTCCTGCCTCCCCCTTTTTGGAATAGAAATCCTATGGTTATGTTCTCCCAGTCCATGAAATCTGAGTAAGTTTCATTAGATCCGTGTAGTGTATTGATTGTTTGAATGGTACAGGTGATAAGTGATTAGTTGTTTCATCTGTGCAAATGATTTCTGCTAGTAATCCGACTAGGATTAGTGTTCGTGCTAATAATTCCTAGCTAGGGCTTGACAATTGATTTTGAATGACCTACATATGTTTGTGCCATTATTTTCTTCAAGATTGGTCTGTACATAGACGAGTGTGCTTAAAAATCGAACCATAATCTCTGGATATGTATAAATAAATAGCCATAAATTCCTAATCCTACTTCATGGCATGTAATCATTGATTTGATGCCAAATTCATTTTACTATTTGTATAAGTGTTGTCTGACGATGTGGACAGCGAGGATGAAGATGGCCAGAGGAGGTACAAGAGGCAAATCCTGAGGGAGCTTTATGCGGGAATGCATAACAAGCGTATTAGGACCTGGAGCGGCGGCTATGGATGCCCATTTTGCAACCAGAAGCTTCATGGCGCGTATCTAAGTGTTCTGGCGCATGCAAGAGGATGGGTCATTGGCTCCTTCAAGCAGAAGTATTCTCGCAGGGTGGCGCACGACGCGTACGCCGAGTACCTGGAGAAGCTTCAGGATCGTGCCGGCCGCATGTGAGATGAGATGTGGGATGGATCGGACTATGTACGCTTGAGTATGCTTAATGACGGTTGAACTATGTACTTATGGTTGAACTATGCTTATGTACATGTACGCTTATTATCTATGTCTAAGTATGTCAAATATTTCGCCAAATTTTGGTAAAAATTACAACGGGGGACCAATAAACCAGGACGGAGGTAGTATGTCGATCACACGCGGTTCCCAAAATTGGAACCATGTGCAATGACTTTCATTTTGCCTGATGCGTCAATCACACACAGTTCGCTCTAGCAAACCGTCGCCCCCAAAATTCTTTGTGGGACAGAAAACCCTCACCACCCAATTCAAAAAAGAAAAAATAAAACCCTCACCATCCCCACGTCACAAAACCCTCACCCCGCCTGCCACCCCCTCGGCCCCTCTGGTACGTTCCCCATTCACACCTGCACAAGCTCCTCCGCGTCTATGCCATGTCACCGCCTATCGCGGCGGTAAACACTTAGCTCGACGCTTGTCGCTGCCGCCAGGCTGCCGGCAAAGCCCACCGCATTTCGCCACTTCCGCTTGCCGCCGCCTACCGCCATCGACTTTCTCGACGCTGCTCGCGGTCGACCCAACTTCGCTCGGTTGGGGAATCTACCGTACTGAGGGTTCTTTCTCATGGACGACAAGGTAACTAATTTAACGAGATATTATCTCATCTCTTATCCCAGTTCATCTGCCTCCTTTAATCACCCGGAGGAAATCGCCACGAATTCATTTTTATTCGAGCTGATTTGAGGGTTTTCTTTCATTCATAGAATGCGCCGACACTTCAGGACTTTGCGACCGCCGCCAGAGATTCCATCTCACCGTACGAGATAACTTGACGACGCGCGGGGTATGTTCAATCTCACCCTAGATCGGTTGGCATGCCCTACTTTCCTGAACCTATTATAAATATTGCTACATTTGGATAAAAGGTGCCACATGCACCATATACGTCAAAGGGGATTTTTCCCTCTTCTTTCTATATTAGGCAAATTAATGATGTATTGTTCTTTCGATTACTCTCATATTTCCATGACATCATGTTTACCCTATCTGTTTAATTATAGGTTTTTGGCCCTTCGATTTCAACTGCTGCATAGTTCTTTCAATTTGGGCCCATATTTGCGTGTTACCTTCTTTAACAATCCTACCATTTTCTGCAGAACATCCCTTTCTATGCAACAGATTATGTAGTGCACAATTTTTCCCTTTACATACATCAAGGCTCCACGGATGTCATACTGCACACAAACCATGGATTTACAATCGTTGCTACTGTAAGACTTGATGAACGCGGTGACTCCTATTTTGGCACTGGCTTTTGGAGAGAAATTGCAAAGTTTTATGTACTAAAAGCTGGCACTAAAATTGCACTGCACATAAAAGGGCCTGGTCATGAGATATATGCTAACTTCCCCGACAAAGTCATCCGTCCAGAATTTGTTCGAAGTAAGTTTTCTTTTCAACTATCTGCATGTTGACTTACCCAGCAATGTCAAATGAATTGTGTAGTATTTAAGCAACTGATTGTTATTTCCTTTTCTTACTATATTCCTACTTGATAACTTCTAGTTACCAATACACTTTTCTATTGCCCTGTTTAAACTAAATATTCCCTGTACTCCCATTTCTATCAGAAAGCGCCGCTGACAAGGAGACTCCGGAGGTGGAGAACGGGGCTGCCAACAAGCGAAGGTGGGGCGAGCTAGAACCGCAAGCGATTCCAGCAAGCCTAGACTTCATCAGCAACCTCCCCGATGATATGTTGAAAGTCATCATCTCCCTCCTCCCAATCAAATATGGGGCGCGGACAACCCTCCTTTCCCGGCGGTGGCGCCCCCTATGGAACTCCAGCCCTCTCAACCTCATCGACACCCACGAGCTCTGCCATGGCTATCGCAAAAGCTTGGATGAGTTCACCAAGATCCTCGGCAGTCACCTTGGCCCAACCAAAGGCCTTAGAATGGGCAAGTTCCGTTCCAACGGCAAGGACCGACTCAAGCTTGACGACCGGTTCCGATCCCCCGCCCTAGATCAGCTCGAGGAGCTCACTTTTGATGATGGGCATATGCGGTCGCTGCCAACGTCCGCACTCCGCCTCGCGCCCATGCTGCGCATCGCCAAGTTCATGATTTGCCATTTCCTGCCCCTTAATGACGCGCACGCTCTTATTCTACCACGACTGAAGCACCTCGAGCTCATCGCCGTCTGCCTCTCAAAGGGTGACATGGAGCGCCTGCTCCGTGGCTGTACTGCACTTGAGTACCTTCGTCTGCAGGCGATCAATGGGTTGAGTACCTTCCACATCACCTCCATGACTCTCCGGACTATTTATGTGTGTTGCTGGTGCGGCAGGAAGACATCACAAGATGTGTACCACGGTATGGTCATTGAGGACACACCTGCACTTGAGAGATTACTTGTAGTTGATCAAGAAGGTCCAACAAGAATCAATGTCATTTCTGCGCCGAAATTGACAATGGTGGGCTACTCGTCTGACAAATACTCCGAACTTGTTATTGGATCCACACCCGTTCAGCTACAATAGCCGCCTTCTACCTCTCCTTCTACAAATTAACATTATTTCTAATTTTGAAGATGTTTGTTCATCTGTCATTCAGAAAATGATCCGGACAAGCTTGACCCCAAAACTGCGCATAGTGAAGGTCTTGGCACTAGAATCTATCGGCCCCGACCTGGAGCAAGTTGTCAGTTTCTTGAGATGCTTTCCGTGCCTGGAGAAGCTATATATCGAGGTGATGTTCCTTTCCTGTTAAATGTTAACCATAAGGGAGTTCAATTTGTGACACCTTTTTCCAAGTTTACAATGACAATGTACTATGATTTCTGAAGGTTCTTTTGGAGGATTTCAGTACATGCATGCCCTCCATATTGGTTGCTTGATCCATATGGTTACAATCAATAAGCATTTCTCCTTTGGATTCATCTGTACTAGTTTTCTTAGGGAACTTTTCATCCACTCCAACCTCTTGTGTAGAAGGCTACATTTTTCTAGAATGTAATTGAAAGAACATGTGGTGCCCCCATGTTTGGTTTTGGTACTCGACGACAATCTCTATGGACTAATGGTTGCCTTGAGTTATATTTGAAGGTTTTGTCCATAGGCTTTTCTTGGAGTACATGTGTTGGTTTCAAGGAGAGTTTGTGTTGACCAAGGTGCTATTAAGGAATTATCCAAAGATTGGTCATGTGAGAGTTGAGCTTATTGCAAGCATGTCTTGAAGAAGAAGATTGTGTGATCATTCATGTTTACCTTCAAGACATCATCCAAATGAAGAGAGTTGGAAAGATTGTAGGTTGATCAAGACTAAGTCAAGAGTGAATCAAGTTGATCAACTCACAAAGCGTAGAAGATGTACCGAGAGGGATCAAGTGATCCCATGGTATGGTAAGCATTGTCCATTGTGCTTTGTGTACTAACCCATGGTCTATGTGAGATTTCTATGTGGGGTTAGGTACGTGTTCATGGGCTTGCGTCAAGAGGAAGATATCACTCAACCCATGGAGAGGATGACATCAAGTGGTGATCGTCATCAAGATTGCTGTGTGCAAGTTCAAGTGTAGCATCACGAAGAGATCAAGTGCTTGAAGCTTGCCCTCCATTGTGGTGACAATGGACTTGTGAAGATGTGCCGAAGAGTGGCTCACCCATAGTGGACTATGGGGGAGTAATCATCTAGTCTTCATCGAGCCAACGCAATCAAGAAAGGTGGTCCAACTTGAGGGAGTCAAGATCGTCATCATCTAGCTCAAGTGGACCATGTGCAAGGCAAAGGTTTGCCCTTGATAGGTTTTCTATTTTACCGGTCTCATGGTGGTAGTTGGGAGACCGGGTTATAGGATCGATAGCCGTACTAGCAAGGGGGGCTCTCAAGTGAGTAGCTTGATCGTATCGTTCGTCGAGAGCTCAAACCATTGCATCCTTGCATCATGTTTCTTGGTTCTTGTTTGGTTCTCTTTGTGAGTCTTAGAGCTTATGGTCATCTTGATGACAAGCTTGAGTTCATCGAAAACGGAGTTTGCATGCGTCTTCTATGATGTTTTTGATGTTGGAGGTTTTACCGGTCTTATCCAAGGAAGGGTTCTCACCATTTTATTTTGGGCCTTTTCTCATTTGCTTCTTATTGGTATTTCTATGAAGATTGTGTTAGCCCTTGTCTCTAGATTTCCAACAAACTTGGTTTCGTCGAATTCGGAGTCCGTTTGCAGAAGTTGTGTCAGTTTTGGTGTTCTGAAAAGGCTACAGCGGTACTACCGCGGACAGGAGCGGATGTAATTTTTTACTACCACTCTTGGGAGCGGTACTACTGCTTGGAGCAGTACTACCGCGGCTACTTCCGTGGCTACTTCCGCTCGGGACCAAAAACTCGTCACAAGTCCAGCGGTGGTAGGCACGGATGTAATTTTTTAGTACTGCTCGCAAGCAGTAGTACCGCTACCCCTAGAGGTAGTACCGTGAGGTCAAGCGGTACTACCGCTCCGACGGTTCTTCTGGCTTTTTTGCCTCCTCGCTGTTGTGTTGCAAAGGGCTACTACCGCCCTAGCGGTAGTACCGCTCGGTGCGGGCTGTGACCATAACGGTTGGATTTTCCCCACCTATAAAAGGGGGTCTTCTTCCCCAATGAACCTTATCTCTTGAGCTCGTGTTCTTCCCCCATTGTTGACCTTCTTCGAGCTTGCTAACTCTCAATCCCTCCATGGATTCTTGCTAGTTTTTGAGGGAAAATAGAGAGGAGATCTAGATCCACATTCCCACCAATCACTTTCTCCTCTATGTGATGGGAACCCCTTGGATCTAGATCTTGGAGTTCTTGGTGTTATCCTTCTTGTTCTTCCTCTCATTTTCCTCCCTAGCATTAGTTGCTTCGGTGGGATTTCAGAGAGAAGGACTTGGGCACTCCGTGTTCCCTTGCCATTGCATTTGGTGCATAGGTTTGAGTTCTCCATGGTGATACGTGGAAGTGAAGTTTGAGAAGCTTATTACTCTTGGGTGTTTGGGCACCCTAGAGCTTGTTCCTCTTGGGTGCCTTGGCGCCCTAGATGGTTGGTGTTGTTCGGAGCTTAATCATTGTGGTGTAAAGCTCCGGGCAAGCATCAGGGTCTCCAATTAGGTTGTGGAGATCGCCCCGAGCAATTTGACGGGTACCGGTGACTGCCCCCAAGGGTTGCCAAAGTGTGACCACCCCCAAGGGTTGCCATTTGTACGGGTTCGGTGACCGCCCTCAAGGGTCCCTTAGTGGAATCACGACATCTTGCATTGTGGGAGGGCGTGAGGAGATTACTGTGGCCCTAGTGGCTTCTTGGGGAGCATTGTGCCTCCACACCGCTCCAAACGGAGATTAGCATCCGCAAGGGTGTGAACTTCGGGATACATCGTCGTCTTCGCGTGCCTCGGTTATCTCTTACCCGAGCCTTTTACTTATGCACTTTACTTTGTGATAGCCATATTGTTTCTTGTCATATATCTTGCTATCACCTAAGTAGTTTTTCTTGCTTAGCATAAGTTGTTGGTGCACATAGGTGAGCCTAGTTGTTATAGGTTTTGTGCTTGACAAATTAACCGCTAGGTTTATTCCGCATTTGTTCAAGCCTCAACCGTAATTATTTTAAAGCGCCTATTCGCCCCCCTCTAGGCGACATCCACGATCTTTCAATTGGTATCAGAGCCTCGTCTCTCTTTGTTAGGCTTAACCGCCTAGAGAGTAAAGATGTCGACTAGGGGATTAGGATTCTGTGACACACTTAGTTTCGATGGCACAAATTTTGATGTTTGGGTAATTCGCATGCTTAATCTCTTTAGGGTCATGGACCCAAATTTAGAGCGAATTGTAGATATGTGTTTTTCTCCTCCAAAAGATCCCCAAAGATTATCTTTAGAGGATGAGAAAAACTCTTATCTCAATGCTCAAGCTTCTAATATGCTTTTCGATGCTTTGAGCAATGTAGTTATATTTCAACTCATGCCTTTCCGGGATGCTCATGAGTTGTGGACAAAGCTTCAAGATAAATATGGCGTGTCCAAGTTTTGTGGGGATGATTGTTCCCCCTCCACCTCCAGTCGTGTTGTGTTCTCAACTTCTTCTACTTCACCTACATGTGGTTTGCCACAAGGTAATGACATGGTGAGTAGTGGTGTTCATTGCAATGACGATAGTGGGCTTAGTTTTGATAATCCTTCATCACTTTCTTGTTGCGATGCTTCATCTTTGGACTCTAGCACTTCGAGCACTCCAAATGTTTCACATGCTTGTGTTGATAGTCCTTGCATATCATGTACAAATTGCTTGACTAAATCTCATGATGATATGCTTGCTATGTCTTGTTGGCATGATAAAAATGCATGTATTTCCTCGAGTTGTTGTGCTAACAATGTAGAGGAAACCCAACACTCCATGGAACAAGATGTGGTCTTGAATGGTGCTTCAAGGGATCCCACATCATCATCTATTGCTTTTTGCCTTATGGCCAAGCCTTCAAAGGTATCTCCCACTTTGAATCCCAATATATCTTGTGATAATATTGATGATGGAAAGAGTGATGATGATGTCGATTATGATGATGTTGCCTCCTTAAAAGTTAAGGGGAAATAATTTTTAATGCTCTTCTTAAGAATAAAATTGCTCGTTCCAACTTCATGGAAATCATGTCTATTGCTATTGAGGGTAAGAAATATATTGATGAGTTGGAATCTCGTCTTGAGGAGCATGAGGTCACCATTGATAAAATTGAAAGTCATGAGCGTGATTACGCTAATGAGATTGCGGACCTCTCTCAAGCTCTTGAACTTGAACAAACCACCAAGGAATCTCTTGAGGAGACTTTTGCTCTAGAGTTATCTAGAGTGAAGGAATCTCATGATAGAGCTCTTGAGGTGGCCAATGTTTTTGAAACTAAAAATGCTAAGCTTGAAGTTGCTCATGCTAGACTCCTTGAGGATTTTGAGCACCTCGAAAATGGCTCAAGGGTCAGCAAGGGTGAGCTCATCAAACTCACCGAGTCTCATGCTCAACTTGAAGCTTCTTATTTAAAAGAGCTTGCCAAGTTGCCTTCTCCTCTTGTTGTTAATGATGATGCTTGTGCTACTAACTCTATTTCTTGTGAATCATCCATTTTAAAGGAGAACGTTGAGCTACGGGCTCAACTTGAGTTGCTATCTAGCAATTATGGGAAATTGGAAGAAAGCCATGAAAAGCTCTCAAGCTCTCATGATGATCTTCTAGTATCCCATAATGTGCTAAAGATAGCTCATGAGGCCATGATTTCTAAGGTAACATCTAGTGAGCCTCATGTGGACACTAGCACTACTTTTAGTCAAAATGCTATATTGCCTTGTGCTAGTCCTCGCGATTCATCCATGCATAACGTTGGTACATCTTGTGATGAATTGCTTTCCTTGCCTTGTTGCTCTAACGATGAAGCTTATACTTCCTCTAGTGCTTGTGTTGAGACTAACCATGTAGAGGAAATCAAAGAGCTCAAGGCCCGAGTCACTTCTTTGAAGAAAGACTTGGAAAAGAGTCATGAAGGGAAATTTACACTCAACAACATCTTGAGAGTGCAAAAATCCCCCAATGACAAAGGTGGACTTGGATTCAACTCCAACAAGAAGAAGAAGTCCAAGATGAACAAAAAGAAGGGCCAATAACAAGTCAAGAATTCGGCCAGGATTGTTTGCTTCAAGTGCAAAGTAGAAGGGCATCATGTTAGATCTTGCCCATTGAAGAAGAAGGCCATTAGTGACAAGCAACAAGGGAAGCGGCCACAAGTTCGATCTCATGCTCAACCACAAGTTGAAGAAAGTCCTCTTCCCAAGAATCCTCAAGCTAATGCTTCTCAAGTTGAGAAATCAAGTGAGAATAAAGTAAAGAGTAGACGTTGCTACTTATGTCATGAGAAAGGTCACCTCGCCTCTTCATGCACTAGTGGTAACTTATCCAACCCAATTATTATTGATGATATCTATTCTCTTTTGAAGGATAATGTTGGCCATGTGTTTGCCAAATTTGTTGGTGCTCAAAGTGGTGTCAAGAAAAGAACCATCTGGGTAGCCAAGCCTATTGTGACTAACCTCTTAGGACCCAACTTGGTTGGGGACCAACTAGCTCAAACTTGATCAATAGGTGTTGTTGGAGGGCATTGGAGACTTGGCTACATTATGAAGATTTAAGGGCACTTCATCATTCTTATTGTCTCAAGCCAAGTCAATTGGGTTATCAAGTTTCTATTCTAGATCCAATGTGCCTCCTTCCGGTAACTTGTACTTAAATTGTTTACATCGAAAGTTACTTGCCCCTTTGCATGTTTTGGTTTTGTTCCTTGCATGTGGTTGTATATGTTGTGCCTCCAATTTGCTTATCTTGAGTAATCAAGTATGTGTGTGTTGGTTTGCACATCATGTACGTGTGTGTAGTGCGTTGAGCCTTTGCGCATCTTGTTTGTATGTTAGTTGGCTCTTGTGAGAGATTAATGGAACATCCCATTTTGGGGGAGTGATGTGCTTTGTGCACCTCACGGTCCCATAAATGTGTTTACATGAGGAATACCACCTAGTATTGATATTGCAAGCTTATCTAGTCACTATGTGGTATGTCTTCTCATGAGAAATTCAAATTCTAAATAGTCCATTAATTATCTCTTGTTGGATCCTCTTTTTGCCTCTTGTTAAGTTTTCTTTAATTGGTATCACATTATGGGGGAGTAATATGCTATGTATATTACTAGCCTAGAAAATGTGTACATTTGAGGTATTGTCACCTAGAATTGATATTGTAAATTATCTTGTTCCTACGTGGCATGTTAGCTCTACAAGTTGCAATTTGCTTGTGTTTCGTGTGAAGATGATGTCGGATATCCTTGCTATCTACCACCGGGAATTATTTCCAAATACTTCTTGTCTTTTGACAATTGGTACTCACTTATGTGTGGTAGAAATTATTGATCATCTTCACATTGGCGTTTGCTTTTTATTTGCCTTATCTCTTGCCAAGTTTGTGTCAACTCCCATTGCCTTCCGTGCCACTTGAGGATCTTGTTGTTTTCTTGATCTTGTCTAGTGTTTTCCTTGATATAGTGAACGTGGTGATCCTATCTTGTGCATTTTGTATTCAAATGCAAATTCTCTATAATGCGCAACTCGTGGGGGAGCTATCCTATTTTCTATAAACACTAAACTTGTGATCCATTTTAAGTGTGTGTTGGTGGACGGCAAGCCGTTTCTTTTTGGTACTTGTGCCATCATGAAACTTTGTAGAGAGCTTGGTTTGTTTGGAACCATCCTCTCTTTTGGGAGTTTGATATCATTTTGTGGGTTCCAATGGATATCTCATTCCTTGATGTATCTTTTAATGATATCTTCCAAGTGATGATTTCTCCATCTGGTATTCTTTTCACTTGGTATTTCCTTGTATTTTGGTATCGGTTCTTGAAAGTCTTGAGCATGCATATTAACTTCATGTAGTTTCCGTGGCATGCTTTCTCTCTTTGACCCAATATATAGGAGAAACTCCACCAAGTCTGAAATTGGATGAGATGTGCATGAATTTCATTTCCATATCTATATGCACATATTTATGTGGAGTTTTTCCTATGTATTGTTGGTGTTTCTAACTCTTTGGTCCCAAGGAGTTTGGGTACCATTTTGTTTGTGTTGTTGTTCTAGGAACAATTGGAGATGCATTGGATGCTCGGCTCACTCACAAGGAAGGTGTTGTCACCATGTGCTTTTTGGAGTCAAGCTAGGATGATCAATGAACTACTTTGTACCTTCAATTGGTATCTACTACATCCTTCCAATGTTAACTCGGTAACAAGTATCTTCATATACTTCATGCACACATTTCTTGCATCAACCTTGTGTAGGTTGTATCATGGCATGTTATTCATTCTCTCTTGTGATACTTGTTTCCTTTCTCAAAGCATCCCAACAATGATCTCTTGTTGCTAGTTGTGATGTCTTTGATGGTTGTGTGGTAGGAATTCATTTATGTACAATAAGACCATATCTAGCCATGTGCTATGCTTCCAAGCAAATATCTTATTGGTATATCTATGACTTCCTTTTGGATATCTTGTTGCTTCGTGTTGTAACTATTTCGGGTGTACATCCTTCTTTGTAGATATATATCATCATGATCTCGTCTACCTAGAACCTTATACACTTGAGAGAAATTACATATCTAGATGATATCCTTGCTTTCACGTCCACCTTGTCTTTCTCGTTATTTCTTTGGTGGCTCCGTGAAAGCTTTTGCCTTGAGTGCATGTCTTATCTCGTTGCATCTTGATGCACTCCTGTGGGGTGAAGATTATTTTCCTCATGCTTATCTCTACGAGGCTTTTGCCATCTTAATTGGTATCCCTCGTCTTGATGAGGCTTTCATCTTCTATCTTCACCATGGGTTGTCACAAGTGTTGGTTATTCATTTTGAATTTTTAGTGTGCTTGTGAACCCTTTTGCTTGGTGTGTGTGGGGAGGACATGTCATGCACCTTGTATCTCCACTATCCAAGACTATGTTGATGCTTAATGCTCATTCGTACATTAGTCTTCTCAAGTGCTTTGCCATGACTCACACACATCATTTTGGTTGAGCCTACTCTTAAGTTGCCTCTTTTATATGTTGCTCAACCATTTGTTTGTTGCAAGTGCTAGGCTTTGTTTCCTATATGCTCACTTGCACTTGTTGTGAGTTTCTATTGATTTTCGGGGAGTGATGATCCTATTTTGTGCACTCGGTATCCTAATGCAAATATTGTAAGAAGTGCACAAATCATGGAGAGCTTCACTAGTGTCTTTAGAACACTCTGTTGCTCTCTTGCACTTGTCGTGAGGTTCTATTGATCTTGGGGGAGTGACGATCCTATTTTGTGCTCGTTGTATCCAGTTACAAAACTAAATTGTGCACAAATCATGGGGAGCTTCTCTAGTTTCTCTAGAACACTCCTTTGCTCATATCATAATTTATTTCATTCATGTGGCACGTAGGATCATTGGTCTAGTTGGCTCAATTGATATCCGTTGATTGCTTGCTTCAATTGGTATCTTTTGATTGCTTGTTTCTCTCTTTCTTATGTCTTTGTGGCATATCTTTCTTTTGTAAACTTTGGGCCTAAATATAGTTTGTTTTCCTCCTAGTATTTACCGTCAAACTTTTGTATTGCATTCCACTCTCTTGTTGAGAAATACACAAATTATGGAGGAACACAATTTATATTGGCCTTCTAAGCTTTTCTCCCATTTTGGCAATCGATGCCAATGGGGGAGAAGTTTCAGAGAGTTTTGTGGAGAAGTTTAGAGAATTCTCTCCTCTTGCTTTGGTTTTGTTCCTAAGCATTTGCATCTCTTACTCATGCATCATTGGTTGTTGCATTGCATGGTGATGCATAATTCCTTATATAAACTCTCTTGAAAGTGATTGTCATCAATTACCAAAATGGGGGAGATTGAAAGAACATGTGGTGCCCCCATGTTTGGTTTTGGTACTCGACGACAATCTCTATGGACTAATGGTTGCCTTGAGTTATATTTGAAGGTTTTTTCCATAGGCTTTTCTTGGAGTACATGTGTTGGTTTCAAGGAGAGTTTGTGTTGACCAAGGTGCTATTAAGGAATTATCCAAAGATTGGTCATGTGAGAGTTGAGCTTATTGCAAGCATGTCTTAAAGAAGAAGATTGTGTGATCATTCATGTTTACCTTCAAGACATCATCCAAATGAAGAGAGTTGGAAAGATTCTAGGTTGATCAAGACTAAGTCAAGAGTGAATCAAGTTGATCAACTCACAAAGCGTAGAAGATGTACCGAGAGGGATCAAGTGATCCCATGGTATGGTAAGCATTGTCCATTGTGCTTTGTGTACTAACCCATGGTCTATGTGAGAGTTCTATGTGGGGTTAGGTACGTGTTCATGGGCTTGCGTCAAGAGGAAGATATCACTCAACCCATGGAGAGGATGACATCAAGTGGTGATCGTCATCAAGATTGCCGTGTGCAAGTTCAAGTGGAGCATCACGAAGAGATCAGGTGCTTGAAGCTTGCCATCCATTGTGGTGACAATGGACTTGTGAAGATGTGGTGAAGAGTGGCTCACCCATAGTAGACTATGGGGGAGTAATCATCTAGTCTTCATCGAGCCAACGCAATCAAGAAAGGTGGTCCAACTTGAGGGAGTCAAGATCGTCATCATCTAGCTCAAGTGGACCATGTGCAAGGCAAAGGTTTGCCCTTGATAGGTTTTCTATTTTACCGGTCTCATGGTGGTAGTTGGGAGACCGGGTTATAGGATCGATAGCCGTACTATCAAGGGGGGCTCTTAAGTGAGTAGCTTGATCATATCGTTCGTCGAGAGCTCAAACCATTGCATCCTTGCATCATGTTTGTTGGTTCTTGTTTGGTTCTCTTTGTGAGTCTTAGAGCTTATGGTCATCTTGATGACAAGCTTGAGTTCATCGAAAACGGAGTTTGCATGCATCTTCTATGATGTTTTCGATGTTGGAGGTTTTACCGGTCTTATCCGAGGAAGGGTTCTCACGGGTCCCTTAGTGGAATCACGGCATCTTGCATTATGTGAGGGCGTGAGGAGATTACGGTGGCCCTAGTGGATTCTTGGGGAGCATTGTGCCTCCACACCGCTCCAAACGGTGATTAGCATCCGCAAGGGTGTGAACTTCGGGATACATCGTCGTCTCAGCGTGCCTCGGTTATCTCTTACCCGAGCCCTTTACTTATGCACTTTACTTTGTGATAGCCATATTGTTTCTTGTCATATATCTTGCTATCACCTAAGTAGTTTTTCTTGCTTAGCATAAGTTGTTGGTGCACATAGGTGAGCCTAGTTGTTGTAGGTTTTGTGCTTGACAAATTAACCACTAGGTTTATTCCGCATTTGTTCAAGCCTCAACCGTAATTATTTTAAAGCGCCTATTCACCCCCCCTCTAGGCGACATCCACGATCTTTCAGTAAACAAATGCCCATGTTCATCATGTCAGATCGAAGATGGCATGTTAGTGCATTTTACAAATCCTGCAAACCAAATAGCTAGGCCTGTAGTAATGTTCAAAACTGCATGTAGGCACTAACACGTTTTCTTCTTTTGTAGATAAGATTAGGCCCAGTGGTGGATAATGTGATACAATATAACAATCACGTCGAATGCCTAGATCCGCATCTCTCAGAAATTACTTTGAACTCCTACCGAGGGACCTTACCAAAGATTATATTCGCCATGTTCTTTGTTCTCAGAGCAAGGGTGCTGAAGGAAATGAGGTTTGCCCTACATTTATTTCGCAAAAATGAATGGTTTGTTGATCAGCGCTGGCGCCTGTGGCAGAATGGAGTAGGCTCCAAAAATGCTGAATTTCAATTTGGAACTTCAGATGACAGAGTAATTGGAAGTCATCGTGTCAACACCATACATGACTTCTGAGTGGCTGACCCCTTTGCAAAAATTGTGAGGTTTTGAAGCCAGACTTAGAAGCGGTGGTATTAGTTTGAACCTCTCTACTATCCATGTTCAGCGGATCAGCGCGAGCGTTTGCAGCTGATGAGCTGAATTTCATTTCTAATATCAGTTTGAACCTTGTAATCTTCGAATTTGAGCCATATAACTCTGGAATTTGAACCTTGTAACATTTCGAGATTTTGTGGTACAATCGTTGGAATGGCATCGTATGAGACTCGTATATTGCTAGCACTATTTTGACCTTATGCAATGGTCTTAGATTTTATTAACCATTCTCGAATCAGTTTACCTTGTCAATCTCACAGCACACGATCTGTATAGCTAACTCGACTGTGATCTTCGACATTATTGCACACAGTTGGTTTCTTCCACCGTGTGCACTGTAGAGCGCAGAATTAATTATCGCACTCGAGTGTCCATCATCACCCTTCTGTGTAACTTTGACCTCATCACCCAAGGGTAAACTTATGACCGAAGTCATTCCACACACTTCGTTTTTACAAGGCTTTCTGCCAATAAACGCCCATGATTTGTCCCTCTTCTAGCGGACGCGTGGCCAAACTAGCCGGGTGGGAAGCTTGCGCGGTAAACAGTGCGGTAGCACGGGAACAGGCTCACCGACAATACATTTGGCGCCTCTTCGAACCCACGCATGCGGTGCGGTGTTGTCAAGCGTGCACTGGAATCCTCCGCTATGAACGGCGTGACGATTACAGGCCGGCCGGCCCCCATTTATTACAGTGGCCATTTAACCTACCCTTGTGTCTCTTCAACCTTTTGATCGCACCCCACCATTGCAAGAAGCACACCCACCACGAGAAATTCTTAGAGGGTATCCTGCGCGGCTCCAATGGCGCTCTGAGCGGCTGCCGACGATGAGCAGCAGTTCACCATGCGTGCCGTGGTGGACACCCACAGAAGGTTCATGGACCTCTTGGTGGTGTACACCAACGACCCGGTCTGGGTGGAGCACTCCATCCACATCATGGAGCTGTTGCTTGCCGCGGAGAAGTACAAGGTGGTCGGGTTTGACCTCGAGTACACCCACGCTCGTGCCGGGTCTCGTCCCAAGGTTGCCGTCGCCCAGATGTGCGTGCGCCACCACATCCTTCTCTACCACTACTGCCTGGCCACAAGGCCTTGCGAGCGTTTTGCCAGGTTTGTCAACAGCCCCCACTACATGTTCGCTGCGGTGGACATCACCAACGATGTAAAGGCGCTCGAGAATTCGGGCATCGCCTGCCAGAATCTTGTCGACATCCAAGGCCAATACAAGATCTGGGACAACAAGGAGCATGAGAAGGACTCACTGGTTCACCTCGCCGAGGCCATCATTGACCCCTACTACAGAGACATGAAGGATTCGTGCAACAAGGACAAGCGTGCCTAGCACTTGGCCTGGATGGAGAAACTCGACAAAGCTCACGTCGTGTACACGGCCAAGGAGGCGTACACTAGCTACGACATGTACAGGCGGATCGTTGACATGAGGAAGTGCCTCCTTCCTCAAAACGGCCAGGGATCCAGCCGGAAGCAGAGCAATGGCAAGTGTCGTCGCAACAATAAGTAGATGATTAGATCCTTGTTTCTCCTACTTTAGTATGCATGTAATTGCTTTCTTTGGTGTGTGGAAATGTTATGTGTGCAGTCACTTGTGTAATTGTGTGCTTAATTTGGTTATGCAATGCTGTCTTTTAATTATATATGTTGATGCTCTTTAGATAGAGCGTAGATGTTGTGTGGACAAAGAAAGTCATACCGCACACGGACTAAACAATGGAACCCATCGGTGATGTTTTCATCAATCACTCAAAATTGTATACCAGCAATCGTTTGCTCACAACACACATGGCTTGTTAGCAGTAATCGTTTGTGTTGTTATCGGTCTTCGCATACGTTTCTGATTACAGACCTGTTTGCCTCGTATCACACACATCTTGTTCATTTGAACCGTTTCTGTTCTCATGTCTCAATGCAAACAGTTCATCTGAGTGAACCGCATGCCGTATATCGCACACATCTTTGATCTGGCTGACCGTTTCCATTATGTTGCCTAATCACAAACAGTTCATCCGAGTGAACCGTATGTTGTACATCGCACACACCTTCATCTGGCTGCCCGTTTCTTTTGTTCCTCCTCATCGCAAACAGTTAATTGAGCTGAACCGTATGCCCTGCATCGCACACGCAACTAAAATCTGAACCGTGTTTGATGCATCCTCCATCGTAAACGTTTTGCACCTTTTTGATGGTTTTTTTGCACCACCGTTTGCGATTATGGCATCGCACACAGTTTCGTCAAAGGGTCTCTAATCGTAGTGTCGCGTTAGCAGCATCCTGCAGTAGTGATCGCTCGCCGATCGCACACGACCTCATTTTGTCGAGCGTGTGTGCCAGGAGGGCATATCTCCAACGGTTTCTGGGTCGTGTGGGAAGGACCTCCCTATCGCCCAGACTCACTTGGCGACGGTTCCAAATGTCGTCACGGAAAGGGGTTAAAAACCGTTTGTATAGCACCTCACTGTACCAGTGCTACTCCGATGGACAAAGAACCAGCTTCACCCAATCTAACCCCAACCATAGCTGTTAGTAACCGAGATCCAGTTGACACAACACCATGTCCAGCACAGAGCTTCGAAACAAGAGCAGTTAGTATGGCAGCTCCATTGCCCAAAGCGCCAGTACTACCACGACGAACTCCAACTCCACCAGTTAGTACACCTATTCTCGTGGATGAAGCACAACCAGTCATTCGTAGTTTAGCATCAATCGCATTTGATGTTGTTAAATCCTATGTGCGTATCTTCCCATCATAGAAATATTATACCGAAGATGAAGGAAAAAAGCCAGTTGCAGGTGTTCGTCCAGGAATCATGTGTAAGTAATGTTATTCATGGCAAATACTTTGCTTTGTCCCAAACATTCTACCTCCATGCTGGTTAAAATATAGCAAATGTTCCCATTTTCTCTATAGAGAAGGACTGATTTGGAAACTCAGGATGAGGTAACATGTGCTAATACCTCTGCTATCTTCAAGAATGCTTTGTGGTAGTATCGGAATTACCTGAAGAAAACGTACTTCACTGGCAAAGAAACTCATCAAATTCCCTTACTTTCTCCTGAGACACATTTACGGCACGATGACTAGGAACACCTTGTTCTGTACTGGTCCCGAACCAAGAATGTGGTAAGGTCTATGAGCTCATTTTTTATTTTGAAGTACTATATGCCTGCGTCTTACTGTACTCTATTCACGTAGAAGAAGTGCTTAAACCTGAAGAAGAACTATTCTCATTTAAGATTCCATTGCTATGGTGCACACTGCTTTGCTCTTGTATCAATGTATTTACTCATACAAACTTATTTTAAAATTGAAGGATCCAATCGAAACTCCAATGGCACAACAGGTATGTTTAAACATGTTTCTTTAACAGGTTTGCTCTTCTAAATTGCTCTGTTGATTTAAATTTCAATTGTGTATATAGTTGACTTCTTATATCATGCACATTACTAGCATCACAACAGAGCCAATAGTGTTGTTGTACATGTATACCCGTGTTACCCATCTGAAATCTTGTGGTGCCATGTAGTTTCCCACACTTGTATTCTTTCAATGCTGCTTTGTCTTGAACAGATATGATTTGAACCGTGTCTCTATTTTGATTTGGCAAGACAATGCAGTGACCATAGGACATAGATATATGTTTGTTTGATGCTTTTATTATGTACTTACTACTTGGCAATAGAAGACTTGGTAGTTTAATCCTGTCCACCTTACTACTAAGTTGGTTTACCGAAATGAGTTTCATATTCTACATGCTAAACATGTTATGTGTCCGCTTGTTTCTTCTTTTAGAATGCCGGCATAATATTTGGGAAGAGTACCTTATTAAGCAATGGTAAAGGAAGCAATGCAGATAAGGTTCAGGATAGTGAGACATCCTTGTTGGTCTCCAACAAAGCTGATAAAACAGCTAAGGAAAACTATCTTGAAGACAGTGAGACAACCACAGAGTCCTGTCTTGATGTAGTGTTCGAGTTATTGGCCACTACCGCTGGCACAAGCTCTTCGAACTCACCGTCTGAATCAGTTCGGTTTCTTGAGTCTCAACTACAAGCTGAAAGACATCGATCAGCTATGCTGCAACAAGAAGCCGAAGGACTGAGGAAGTCCCAGGAGAATTCAGATGCATACTTTCTGGTGCAACAGCAAGCGTTGGAGGATTTTAGCGCCAAACAGGAGAAAGCTAATAAGCTTGCTAAGCTTATTGCCAGTATGGTGGATACCCAGGATAACATTTCTTGAGCTCTTGTGAAGTTTTTTAGTTATGGACTTGTTTTGCTGCCGCTCGTTCATTTGCACTGGTGGCCAATTTAGATGCCCAATGTATGTAATATGCTGTTTGTTCCCTGTATTTGCACTGGTGGCAAACTTTGATGCCCAGTGGATGTAACATGTGTAATAGCCGTAATAGCCTAGCGTAGGTTGCTTGCTTATTTATTTCCTTATTTTCTTGTTTATTTGTTTTGTTGTAGTCACTGCAGTTCTTTTTCCACGGTTTGCTTAGTGGCAATAATAAAATATGTTTTAAAACTAGGCCGTAATAACCACAGACCGTTATGTAGTGACCATGGGCCTCCTACGGGTCGTAAGATCAATGGGCCTCCTACGAGTCGTAGGATCAATGGGCCTTGTGTGGGCGTTAGAATCCAGGCCATACTATCATGGACCAATAAAGGACCGCAATATGGGCTGTAAACGGGCTAGTGGAAATTGTCTGTTTATGGCCCGATCATAACGGGCCGTTAATAGCCGGTATGTATGACGAGGCTTAAACGGGCCATATTTGATGACGCTAAGAAAACAGCCCAATGGATTAACGGGCCACAAACGGGCCGACTTTAACCACAGGTTGAATTTGGCCCACAAGCGAAACAGGCCAGTAACGGACCGAAGGTAATCGAATGCTGGAAATGAGCCCAAGAATAAATTGGCCCTTAGAAGGCCGAAAGATCACACTGGCTGGAAAGGTCCCAATGGAATAATGGGCTGTTAATGGGAATAAAACCATACGCTGTTCATTTTGGGCCAGTGTCACCAGGCCGTTAATGGGCCAAGAGTTACATAGGGCCTCATATGTGCCGAAAGATGTCATGGGCCAGAAGTTACAATGGGTTGGAATCATATTGGATGGCCCAGATGCAAGTGCTGGGCCTAATTCGGATAGGCCATAATGGGCTGTGAGTTAGCGGGCTGTAAATGGGCTATATGTGAACAGGCCGTTAACAGGCTTTCAGTGGGCCGGCCCGCTAGCTTTTAACCAAGTCAAACAGGCCGACCTTTTCACCTGAATGGGCGACTGTTGGGCCGTGCCACGTGTTGAAGTATCATAGGCGCCTCCCGTCCAATGAGTGGACGACATCTGTCCCAACGCTGAGCAGACATGTGGATACCCGGGCGAATCAGAATTTAACACGTGGAAAATCCTCATTGGTCTAGGCGGTTAACATGTTATCGGATCCAAACCGGAACTTGATAGCTTAACGGCGACACATTACGGTGGATGCCACGTGTCGATTACCCTTGACGAAAGGACTTTCATGATGCGCCATTTATCGTCATGGAAGTGGACACTTCCGTGATGATAATTTTGGTATTTTCATGGAACACTTCTATGACAGCACATGTATGACTATCTTGATTCTGTCATAAAATTGTCATGGATGTACATGCATGACGGAAAACGTGACCTACTATGACAAAAACGTATCATCATGGAAGTGTATGTTTTTTTAGTGTTTAGTTAGGCCAACTAGAACGATTTTTCTTGCCATGGGAAGAGGTGCTTTGTGATGGGTTCGATCGTGCGGTGTTCTTTCCCAGTGACAAAAGGGGCAGCAAGACATGCATGTATCGTTGCTATTAAGGATAACAAGATGGGGGCTATTCCTACATTAATAGATCTCCTCTACATCATGTCATCATTCTTATTGCATTACTCCGTTTCTCCACGAACTTAATACACTAGATGCTTGTTGGATAGCGGTCGATGTGTGGAGTAATAGTAGTAGATGCAGGCAGGAGTCGGTCTACTAATCTTGGACGTGATGCCTATATATTGATCATTGCCTTGGATATCGTCATAATTATTTGATCTTCTATCAATTGCCCAAATTAATTTGTTTACCCATCGTGTGCTATTTCTTGAGAGAAGCCACTAGTGAAATCTACGGCCCCTGGGTCTATTCTTTATCATATTTGCTTTGAGATCTATTTTTATTTGCTTTTATTTCAGATCTATTATTCCAAAGACCCAAAAATACCATGTTGCACTTTTTTATTACTTATTCTATTTCGCTTTTTATCGAGATCTATTTATCCAATCTACCAAATTTTATCCCGTCAACTTGACAATTTCTGGCTCGTTACCCGAAAAGGGATTGACAACCCCCTATGCGCGTCGGGTTGCAAGTATTTGTTCTTTGTGTGCAGGTACCATTTACATAGTGTTGCTTGGTTCTCCTATTGGATTGATACCTTGGTTTCATAACTGAGGGAAATACCTACCGTAGCTGTACTGCATCATCCCTTCATCTTTGGAGAAATATCAACGTGGTTCAAGCGACATCAAAAGGAATTTCGCCGTTGCCTGGGAGACATCATCAACATCTATAAGGTTCCTAATCACAAATATCATCTCCTTGCAATTTACATTATTTGCCATTTGCCTCTCGTCTTCATCTCCCCCACTTCACAAAAAATTGCATTTTATTCGTCCTCTTTTTCGTTCGTCTTTTTCTCGTCAGTTATGTTTTTTTGCAATCTTGTTCGCGTAGCCGCGATGTCTCAAGAAAATACCAAGTTGTGTGATTTTTCCAACACTACTGGAATCAGCTAATTTGCCATCTGCCAGCTCTTTGCCGTCTGCTAGCTGACGGCAAAGCAGCTCTGTGCCATCAGCTACGCATAAGCAGACGGCAAAGAAAAGGCTGACGACAAAGAAGCTCTTTGCCATCTGCCAGCTCTTTGCCGTCTGCCAGCAGACGGCAAAGAATCTTTGCCGTCCGCTGGCAGACGGCAAAGAGTGTGGTGGCCCCCACCCCCCGCTCATTTGAAAAAATGTTAACGGCCCACCTCTTTGCCGTCCGCTAGCAGACGGCAAAGAGGCAAAAAGGCGGACGGCAAAGAGGGCACTTGACTAACGGCAAGTACCCCCCCGCCCGTTACTCACTTCGTCCTCGCGCGCCCTTCTCCTCCGACCCCGCCGCCGCCGCCCGCCGCCCCGTCGCCCCACCGCCCCGTCGCTCCCCGCCCCGGCCCCCCGCTGCCCCGCGCCCCACTGCCGCCCCGGCCCACAGCCGCCCCGGCCCCCCGCCACCCCGCGCCCCCCGCCGCCTCCTCCACCGCCCCGCCCCGGCCCCCCGCCGCCCGGGCCCCCGCCGCCCCGCCTCCTCCACCGCCCCGCCCCAGCCCCCCCGCCGCCCCGGGCCCCCGCCGCCCCGCCTCCTCCACCGCCCCGCCCCGGCCCCCCGTCGCCGGCCCCTCCCCGACCCGTCGCCGCCCCCCACGGTGAGCCCCTCGATCCCATTTTTTTCTTCTGTTTTTTTGTTTTTTCTGTTTAGATAAGGTTTTTTAGTTTAAGTTTTTCAGTTTAGAATTAATTAGTGTAGGTTATTTAGTTTAATTAATTTAGGTTTAATTAGTTTAAATAGTTTAGTTTTAATTAGTTTAGGTTTTTAGTTTAGGTTTAGGTTAAGTAGAAGGGGGAAGAAGAAGAAGAAGAAGAGGAGGAGGAGGAGGAGAAGAAGAAGACCCCGACTCCACCACGACACCCGACCCCCTAACCCCCTGACCCCGACACGACACCCCGACCCCCCGACCCCCTGACCCCGACACGACACCCCGAAGCCCCGACCCCGAAACAGCACCCCGACCCCGACACGGCACCCCGACACCGACACGGCACCCCGACACCGACACGACACCCCGACCCCCGACACGACACCCCCGACACCCCGAGACCCCGACCCCGACCCCGACCCCGACACCCCGACCCCGAGCCTGACCCGACACCCCGATCCCGACACCGACACGGCACCCCGACCCCGACCCGGCACCCCGACCCGACACCCCGGCCCCGAGACCCCGACCCCGACACGGCACCCCGAGACCGACATGACACCCCGACCCCGACACGGCACCCCGAGACCGACACGACACCCCGACCCCCGACACGACACCCCCGACACCCCGACACCCCGACCCCGAGACCCCGACCCCGACCCCGACCCCGACACCCCGACCCCGAGCCTGACCCTACACCCCGACCCCGACACCGACACGGCACCCCGACCCCGAGACCCCGACCCCGACCCCGACCCGACCCCGACACCCCGACCCCGAGCCTGACCCGACACCCCGACCCCGACACCGACACGGCACCCCGACCCCGACCCGGCACCCCGACCCGACACCCCGACCCCGAGACCCCGACCCCGACACGGCACCCCGAGACCGACACGACACCCCGACCCCCGACACCTCCCGAAAAGGTATTCTTTGGCCTTCCAGAAGCCGACGGGGTCATATATTTGTGAATTATTAGTTAGGTCATATATCTTTCGATTTTGTTATGAAAAACATCATATATAATTGTGTTGATCGGGTAGTTTTAAATGTGCAGTTGTTTCATCGCTGCGAGGTTTGGTGTTCGACGACCTCGCCGTGCGTTTGACGAGCTCTGCCCCTTCGTTCGTGGGTGAGCACAAATGACATGTCCTCCTCCCCCATTAATTATTTGATCTATTCCGATGAAACTTGATAGCTAGATATATATGTGTCTTGAATCATCAGTATGCGTAACCAATATGTGTCTCCCATTCGAAAGCGTCATAGTTATAAATATGCATGCATTTGCATATTTATAACATTGATTCTTTCGAATTGTCCAACGCTATCCATGAACAGCCCGAGTATGTTTAGATTGGGTTCGTTTTCCCATATGCTTTGCTCCGGATCCGACGCATAAATTTCGTCAGTGCCTCCCCTGTTGTTCTCCGGGTACACATCCTCTCTGTTTATTGCAGAGACGTGTATCAGGAGAACAGCGGGGAGGTGCTGCCGAAATTTTGCGTAGGATCCGGGGCATAGCATGGGAAAATGAACCCAATCTAAACATACTCGGGTGGGATTAGGACCTATCATTACCTATTAGAGTGTAGGTTGCATGGACGTAATAAAATTGACAAAGTAGATCAACTGATGAATACTTGCTAGTCTTAACATTTGAGTCTCATTACTAACTAGTATGACTCTGTTCTGAAAACCAAATGTGCAGTCTGTGTGCGAGAAGTCTGGTCAGCCCGCTCCGCCGATGCCAGTGATTGCTCCTGGGAGCACGGTGAGTTTAGTTTGAATGGACATTACTTGGTAGTCTTAACATTTGAGTGTCGTAATGCTAACGAGACATTAGAAATGATCTTTGGTGCAGCTTAACTCCAGAAACGCATCGCACGATCCTTCTCCAGGTAGCGGCACTAGCCACCCCGCTCCTACACCTCCCTGATCACGGTAAGTTCTCTAGTGTTTTGCTTAACAAATGCATAAAGACCTAGACTTAGCTTTATTTCCTCCAATATGCTTACCATAATGACCTAGAGTTAGCTTATTTTCCTCCAAAATGACCCATTTTACCTAGGTTAGCTTATAAATGATGCAGTTCATCCAAGTTAGCTCAAAAATGACCCATTTTACCTAGATTAGCTCCTAAATGATCCATTTTACCTACGTTAGCTTTAAAATGGCACATTTCACCTACATTAACTCCAAAATGACCCATCTTACCTAGGTTATCTCATAAACGATCCATTTCAACTAATTTAGCTCATAAACGATCCATTTGACCTAAGTGAGCTAAAAAACGATCCATTTCACCTAAGTTAGCTCAAAATGATCCATTTCACCTAAGTTAGCTCAAAAAGATCCATTTCAACTAAATTAGCTCCTAAATGACCCATTTTACGTAGGTTAGCTCCAAAATGACCCATTTCACCTAGGTTAGCTCCAAAATGACCCATCTTACCTAGGTTAGCTTATAAATGATCCAGTTTATCCAAGTTAGCTCTAAAATGACCCAATTTACCTGAGTAGCTCCTAGGTTAGCTTATAAATGATCCAGTTTATACTTCTTGTTCTAGTCTTCTTCTTGTTCTAGTCACCTATTTCTAACTTTCTTATTTACCATTTTGCAGATTTCATTCACTTCATGGAAGCTACCTTGCTATGATGGAGTGCTTGCTTTTCCTTTGATGAAACTTTGCATTGTATCTAGCTTGCTATGATGGAACTTGCTATCTTGATCATACCTTGCATTGTAATATATATATGGATGGAACAATGTGTATGGATGGAACTTGCTTATGTATGAACAATGTGTATGGATGAAAATGATGTGATATGTGATATGTGATATGAAACTTATGTGCTGGATATGTGATATGGAAATATATCTATATATGTCATATATATTTTCTGTGCAAATTGTGGGATTTAATAAAAAACAGAAAAAACAGCCAATATGCAGGCTCTTTGCCGTCTGCCACCGACGGCAAAGAGCTCTTTGCCGTCTGCCGCGGACGGCAAAGAAGCCACGTGGCAGCCAACTGTGCTTCCTGGGAGCTGACCCATTTGGTCAGTTTGCCTACAGTGGCAGACGGCAAAGACTTTGCCGTCCGTTCGTGGCAGACGGCAAAGAACCTGCACTTTGCCATCAGTGGTAGACGGCAAAGAACCTGCCATCTAGTGACGTGTAGATGACATCATAAGGCGGACGGCAAAGACCAGAGAAATTTTGCCGTCTGCGGCGGACGGCAAAGGTCTGCCATTAGCCACTTAACGGACTGACAGCGCAATTATTGTCGTCCGCCCTCTTTGCCGTCCGCCGCAGACGGCAAAGAGCCTTTGCCGTCCGCCTCCAGGAAGCAGACGGCAAAGCAGCTGTTTACCGTAGCCTTCTTTGCCGGAGCCTTTTGCCGTCCGCGGCTGACGGCAAAGGTCTTTGCCGTCCGCCTTTCGAGAAGTAGCTGTTTCCTGTAGTGCAAGACCAATAATAATGATTTTTTAGCACACCGATTGCTCCTCCCGCCACTAGTGCAGAATCTTGTGATATTAATGCCCACTTTGTTGACATTTCCCATCTAAACACATTCGTAGAAATGTGTGATATGCAAAAGAAAAAAGATATGGACAATGATAGTGTGAAGTTGAAATTATTTCCGTTCTCTTTGAGGGATTGTGCAAAAAATTGGTTTTCTTCTTTGCCTCGCAATAGTATCAATTTTTGGGATAAGTGCGAAGATGCTTTTATTACTAAGTATTTTCCGCCCGCGAAAATTATTTCTCTTAGGACTCAAATCATGAATTTAAGCAACTTGAGCATGAACATGTTGCGCAATCTTGGGAAAGAATGAAATTGATGCTAAGAAATTGTCCTACTCATGGTTTGAATCTTTGGTTGATCATACAAATTTTTTATGCGGGGTTGAATTTTGTTTCTAGAAATCTTTTAGATTCCGCCGCGGGTGGTACTTTTATGGAAATTATTTTGGGTGAAGCTACTAAATTGCTAGATAATATTATGGCAAATTATTCACAATGGCATACCGAAGGAGCACCTACTAGTAAAAAAGTTAATTCGGTTGAAGAAATTAGTACTTTGAGTGAAAAAGTTGACGCTCTTATGAAATTGGTTGCTAATAAAAGTGCTCCTATTGATCTTAATGATGTGGCTTTGTCTACTTTGATTGGGCAAAGTAGTGATCGCGTAGATGTGAATTTTATCTCACGAAACAATTTTAATAACAATGCTTATAGATGTAATTTTAATCATAGGCCTTTCCCTGAAAATTCCTCTAATAATTATGGTAATTCTTCTTGCAATAATGATAGGAACATCTCTGATCTTGAGAATAATATTAAAGAATTTATCGATGCTCAAAAGGTTTTTAATACTATGATAGAAGAAAAATTGAGTAAGATTGATGATATGTCTAGAAGTATTGATAGAATCTCTCAGGGCGGTCACCGAACCCGTACAAATGGCAACCCTTGGGGCGGTCACCGAACCCTTACACTTTGTCAACCCTTGGGGGCGGTCACCGGTACCCGTCAAATTGCTCGGGGCGATCTCCACAACCTGATTGGAGACCCCGACGCTTGCCCGGAGCTTTACACCACAATGATTGAGCTCCGAAGCACCACCAACCGTCTTGGGCGCCCAAGCACCCAAGAGGAACAAGCTCAAGGGTACCAAGCACCCAAGAGTAATAAGCTTCTCAACTGCACTTCCACGTATCACCGTGGAGAACTCAAACCGATGCACCAAATGCAATGGCAAGGGCACACAGAGTGCCCAAGTCCTTCTCTCCCAAATCCCACCAAAGCAACTAATGCTGGGGAGGGAAAAGAGAGGAAGAACGAAGAAGAGAGCACGAAGAACTCCAAGATCTAGATCCAAGGGGTTCCTCTCACATAGAGGAGAAAGTGATTGGTGGAAATGTAGATCTAGATCTCCTCTCTCCCCCCCAAACTAGCAAGAATCCATGGAGGGATTGAGAGATAGCAAGCTCGAAGAAGGTCAACAATAGGGAAGAACACGAGATCAAAGGATAAGGTCCATTGGGGAAGAAGACCCCCTTTTATAGGTGGGGAAAATCCAACCGTTATCTGCCCAGCTCGCACTGAAGCGGTACTACCGCTCCTAGGAGCGGTATTACCGCTTAAGCGGCGGTTCCAGGAGAAACACAGTGGGCACGTACAACGCAGGAGCGGTAGTGCCGGCTAAGCGATACTGCCGTCCATCCCACAGCGGTACTACTGCTTAGGCAAAGGTGGCAACCAGAAACCAGCACAGATGGAAAATCCTAAGCGGCACTAGACGCGGTAGTAGAGAGCGGAAGTACTGCCTAAGCAGTACTACCGTTGAAAGGGCATGTAGCCCCTAAGTGTGGTTTTGGTAATTGAATGACAATCTCTATGGACTAATGTTTTCAGTGAGATATATTTGAAGGTTTTGTCCATAGATGGTGCCTCAAGGATATTGGATGGAATCAAGGATGAAGTCCATATATATGAAGATAATGCCTCAAGGATATTGGATGGAATCAAGGATGAAGTCCATATAGATGAAGTTATATTTGCTCTAAGCTTTGGTATTAAATGACAATTCCTATGGAGCATCAAGTGCATTGGATCTTATATGAAGATATGTTCCACAGTGATGCTTGAAGTTCTTTGGGTTGTTATGAGAAGATTGCCATCAAAGCATCCGAAGAAGTCCTCATGGTATCCCTCTCTGGATACCCCATGCACACGGGCTTATACCGTGCGCACGGGGTCGAGTGTCAACTCTCTGGATACCCCGTGCTCACGGGGCCTAGGTGTTGGCTCTCGAGATTCCATATCCAGCGAGGTTTCAAGTTGGTCTTCTGAGGATCAAGGCTTGAGAGAATAATCAAAGAGAAGAATTCGAGTTATGGTTTCAAGACAAGATCATGGTGAGCTCATGTGTTGGGTTTCAGTTGATCAAGCCTTGAAGCAAGCAACTAGAGTGGATAATTCATTATGCCTCTCAAGACAAGATCATGTTGATCAAGTCTTGAAGCAGGCAATTAGAGTGACGAATTCATTATGCCTCTCAAGAGTTTGGGATGGAGTTTTTAGAAGGGCAAGTGGTGACCAAGATGATATTCATAATGGAACTTGATATGGTCATGAAAGAGTCTTTGGTGATATTGTCTTGAAGCAATGAAGTGAAATGAAGAGTTCATTGTGGCTTTCAAGAAACCAAGATGGATCTTGAAGTAAAGATGTTAGTTGACCAAGATGAAGCTCGAAGAGTATATCTAAGTGGTCAACTCACAAAGCACAAACAATGTACCACGTGAGATCAAGTGATCTAGTGCTTTGGTAAGTAATTGTGAATTGTGCTTTGTTACCTAACCCATGCTATATGTTTGTTATGTCTATGTGGGTTAGGTGTTTCTCATAGGCTTGCATCAAAAGGAAAGATCTCGTGTAGCCTATGTGTGGATGACATCAAGTGGTGATGGTCATCGGATTCGAGGAGTCCAAGTGCAAGATGAGATGACATCAAGTGGTGATGGTCATCGAGTTCGGGGATTCCAGGTGCAAGATGAGAAGCCGGAGGTTATATGCTTTGAAGCTTGCGGTCCACATCATGATAATGTGCATGTGAAGATGGGCTTGAGATAAGGCTTCCCTCATTGCATCATGAGGAAGCAATTCGAGTATCTTCACCAAGTGGTCGTGGACAAGAAAGGGATTCCAACTTGAGGCAAGCATTAAAGTCATCATCAAGCTCAAGTTGAATGTGCAAGGCAAAGGTATACCTTAGCTAGGTTTTCCTAGTTTTGCCGGTCTCATAGTGCTTGGTGGGAGACCGGATTATAGGTTTGATAGCCGTACTATCAAGAGGGACTCTCGGGAAAGTAGCTTGATCACATCGCATGTAGAGAGCTCAAAACTTTGCATTACTTGCATCATTATTTCTTGTTGATCTTGGGTGGTTCTCTATCTGAGGACATTGGGCTTTTCCATAGCTTCAAAACGAGCCCAAGATCATCGAATTCGGAGTCCGTATGCCAAAGTTATCAACGTTTTAGTGGGCTGCTGCTGGCTGTCCTGGGGACTCCGTGTGCACGGGGTATTTGACCCCCGTGGGCACGGGGCTTGTACCGTGCGCACGGGACCCCGTGGGCACGGGGTCTAAACCCCCGTGCACACGGGGTGCCCAGGAAATGCCCGTTGGAGCCCCAACGGCTAGTTTCTGAGTTTGGCTATTTAAGGGCCCTTTCCTCCCACCGGTTGGGGGTTGGTTCTTACACTTTCAAAACACCATTTTGAGCCTCTCTACACCTCTCCCAAAGTCCTTTCTCCCCTCTATGTGAAGGGGGATTTATGGATGGATTTGTGAGCCATTTGTTGATCATATCCATTGCATCTCCTCTCCTCAATCTCCTACTTTCAAAAGTGCATCTTGTGAGATTGAGAGAGTGTGTTGAGCATTTGTTGCTTGGCATTTCATTGCATTTGTTGCATTGGTTTGAGCTCCCCACATCGATTAGTTCGAGTGAGAGTCCGTGAGTTTATTACTCTTGGAGGTTTCGGCCTCCTAGACGGTTTGGTGATATTCATTGTGAAGATTGTGAAGAGGCCTATGTGGCCAAGGTTCCCCCGGAAGCTTCCTCTTGTGGTGTGCTCCGGGGAAGGGTGTTGAAGTGGCCTAGGTGGTCAAGTTCCTCCGGAAGCTTCCTTGCTTGTGGTGTGCTCCGGAGAAGTTTGTAAAGGTGTGGTGGTCGCCTTCAAGACCAACCCCGAGTGAATCGAGGCTCATCCGTTGGGGGTGACTCGAAAAGGAGAATACGGTGAGTCACTTGGTGACGCCCCGGAGCTTTGGCTTCGGCACCGCTCTAACGGAGATTAGCACTCTCACGAGTGTGAACTTCGGGATAAATCCGCGTCTCCGACTCACTTGTGGTTATCTCTTACCCACACCCTTTACTTACCGCAATTCATACTTGCTCATATTGATATATCTTGTGCTAGTTGAATTGTTTAGTTGTTCCTACATTTCCATATCTTGTGATATAGTTTGTGCTTGCTAGTTTCCTTAAGTGCCTATCTTGTTTAGCATAGGTTGTTGGTGCACTTAGTTGAGCCTAGCATATTTAGGATTTGTGCTTGAAAGGTATCCGTTTAGTTTAATTCCGCATTAGGATAAAGCCAAATCCGTAACAGTTTTAAAACGCCTATTCACCCCCCCTCTAGTCGTCATCTAGATCCTTTCAATTGGTATCAGAGCTTTGGTCTCTCCTTGCTAGGCTTCACCGCCTAGAGAGTAAAGATGTCGACTAGTGGTATAGTGCACGATGACACTTTCTGTTTTAGTGGCACAAACTATCACTTGTGGAAAATTCGCATGCTTTGTCATTTCTGGGCCATGGGTCCAAATTTTGTGTGAATTGTTCTTGTAGGGGCTTCTCCATGGAAGGATGAACTTTTTCCATCTATTAAGGAAAATGATGATATGCTTTGTGGGTATGGTGCAAAGAATGCCTTAATCCGGTCTATATCCCCCGAAGTGTTTGAGTCAATTATGATGTGTGCGTCGGCTCATGAGATGTGGACAAAACTTGAAGAAATATATGGTGGGTCCAATCTTGATGAGGTCAATCATATTTCGGAGGTGTCTCTTGAGGAGTTCTCCAAATCTTCATATCATGAAGAACTCCATATTGCTTCTTCCTCCGTGTGCTTGGACATTTCAACTTCTTCCACCTCACCATCATATGACATGTCCCAAGGTAATGACATGGTGAGTGGAAATATAATTTGTGATGATGATGTTGTGCTCAACATTGATGATCTTTCATGCATAAATGTTAATTTTGTAGCTTCTTTGGACTTGAACACATCTAGCAAACATGACATACATTCTTGTGTTGATAGTCCTTACATATCATATAGAGATTCCTTGAATACTTGTTGTGATGATATGCTTGATTCTCCTTGTTGCCATGATATCTATGCTTCTATTTCCTCTAGTTGTTGTTTGACTAACCACGTAGAGGAAATAAGAGAAAATGGTGCACACATCACTAATGGAGAATTTGCTAGAAGAGCAAAGAAGGAAATCACTATGTTGGAGAGGAAATGCTATGAGTGTCAAGAGGATGGACATGGATATCCTACTCTTGATGATGAAGAATCTCCCTCTCCAAAAGAATCATCATCAACCTCCGATGTTCACATGTGCCTCATGGCAAGAGGTACTACCGAGGTATCATCTCTTCTTAGTAATGATAATGATGAGAGTGATGATGAATGTGATAGGGATGAGTCAAGAAATCTATGAAATTGGTAATTCTCTTCGTGGAGTAAATAAGAACACTTATGAGATATTTAAAGATCTTATTACTCATTTTGGAAAGTGTAATGATTTACTTCACGAAGAGCAAGAACAAAATGATAAACTTGATTGTAACCTTCTTGATGCTCTAGAAACTCTTAGAGACTTAGAATCTTCCAAAGAAGAGATTGAAGTTGCTCATGATAAACTTAAAGAGGATTTTGAGCACCTTGACCTTGGCTACAAGAATGTCAAAGGAGAGCTCGCCAAACTCTCTAAGTCTTATGAGGAACTTCAAGCTACTCATGTGAAGTCTCTAGTTTCTTCTAGCTCCTCTCATATTGTCAATGATGCTTGTACTACTAACTCTACTTCTTGTGAAGCATCTATCTTGAAGGAGAATGTTGAGCTATGGGCTCAACTTGTTTTGCTAACTAGCAATTATGGGAAATTAGAAGAAAGTCATGAAAAGCTCTCGGGCTCTCATGATGACCTTCTAAACTCCCATGAAAGGCTAAAGTTAGCTCATGAGGCTATTGTGACTAAGGTAACATCTTGTGAGCCTCATGTGGACATTAGCACTATTTCTACTCAAAATGCTTTATTGACATGTGCTAGTCCTAGTGATTCATCTAGACATATTATTCCCAATTCTTGTGATGAATTGCTCTCCTTGCCTTGTTGCTCTAACAATGAAGTTTCTACTTCCTCTAGTACTTTTGTTGATACTAACCTTGTAGAGGAAAACAAAGAGCTCAAGGCCCAAGTCACTAATTTGAAGAAATACTTGGAAATGTGTCATGAAGGAAATTCCACTCTCAACACTATCTTGAGTGTTCAAAAATCCCCTCATGATAAGGGTGGACTTGGTTTCATCTCCAACAACAAGAAGTCCAAGAAAAAGAAGAAGGGACAAGACCAAGTCAAGAATGATACCAACATTACATGCTTCAAGTGCAAGAATGTTGGACACCATCTGAGAGATTATCCATTGAAGAAGAAGGCTTCAAATGTGAAACAACAAGGGAAGCGGCCTTGTAGCGACCCGACCCAAATGGATCAAGTCTCTGTGCTTAAGTGTCATCCCTGGATCGGTATGCTGACACACACAGTACTCGAGGATTTATAACAGAGGTAAATCACATGTATAAAGTAACGTAAATACTATTACCTCAATCCAAATAGCGGAAGTAACAAGGTTGTGGATTCCCATCAACACCAACGGCAAAGTTGAGTGTAGAAATCGTAACCCTAACGTATCACTTACTCGTCGTAAGAATCCTGCAACATGAAACGTTGCAGCCCAAAAACGGGTCAACACATGGAATATGCTGGCAAATTCACACCATAGAGAAATGATGAACAAAGGCTATCACTACATGCATATATGGCTGGTGGAAAAAGCTCTATGGTTATATTGTTTTTGCGAAAAGCCAATTTTTCCCTACTGCAAAGGAATAAATTTTATTTAACTATCATGGTGGTTGTGAAACATTGAGATGGTTGACAGCATCTCAATCCCAATTAAGTATCATCATTAACCCAACAATATTAAGTTAAGTAACATGATGAGATCAACGGGATAATCCAAGAACTAGATACTCTAGATGTCCATAACCGGGGACACGGCTAATCATGATTAGTTTGTACACTCTGCAGAGGTTTGCACACTTTTCCCCACAAGACTCGATCTCCTCCGTTGGATTTCTCGCACTACATGGTGTTTGAGAAACAGATGATCGAGACACAGTCTTTCAGAAGCATTTACTCTCTACTCCGGGCAGACCGTTACACCTACAATCCCCCTACATCTGCTAGTCCACCTCTTCAAGAGCTCACACAACTTACTCAACTATGCCAGAGCCCATAATGGCTTGTGGCTGCACACGGAAGTTTCTAGCATGAATAATCTTATGATCCCTTTGAGCCTGGGTGGCGGTCCAAAAGAAAAACAGGCAATCCTGGAATACCCAGGTACCTCAATCCACCCAGATGTGAGTTTTAGTTGCCACCTTAAGTAAACCATTAATTGACAATCTCACATCTGTCATGAATATCTCTCAAACCCAATCCACGTCTACGAGCATAGCATGGCAATATAAGCAAACGTAGAAGTAACTCCCAAAGGTTTGATAATAAACAGGGCAATAGGTACTACCTCATCTACTTCCCAATACCCACAATTTAATTAGATCCTAATCATGCAATGTTTAAGGGTTGATCTAATGCAATAAAACTGGGTAGTAAAGAGGTATGATCAAAGTGTGAACTTGCCTGCAATGTTGATGAAGATGATTCACACTCAATACTCTGGATAGATCTACTCGTCACACTCCGGTCAATCTATCGTAAGCAAGCAATGGTAACCACACATAAGCAATCACTCAAAAGATCAGAAAGAACGAGGAAAACAATTCGGAAAACTTCAAAACCAAGCAAATAACTCTTGCAACATAAAACAATTTCTAACAGTACCAAAATTAGGTGAACTTGGCCTTATCAGAAAGTTTAGTAAAACCTAAAAAAACAGATCTAGTCTAGGTTTTTTTTTTAAAACCGAACTTGAAAAAAAAACCGGATTGGACCGGCGGGTTATACCGGTTCAGCAGCGGTCCGGCGCCGGCGGGGAAACTCCGGCGAGGCGGGGCAGTGGCGACGGCGGGCTCCGGCGCGGCGGCTCGGCTTCGCGACGAGGGGCGAGGGCGGCGACGTGGCTCGGGCGCGGCGGCTCGGGCGCGGCGGCTCGGGCGCGGGGCAAGGCGCGGGCGGCGGCGCAGGCGAGCGGTGGTGGCCCAGCGGCGACGAGATGCGGGAGAGGCGGCGGCGGGGGCAGAGAGAGAGAGAGAGGGGATCGGGGTGGAGCTATTTATAGAAGGGGAGGGGATCGAGACGTGGAGGAGGGGGCAAGGGAGGCGGCGGCGGGAGTTGGAGGCGTTCACGGCGGCGGCGGCGCTCTCGTGCTGGCTCGGGAGACCGACCGGAGCTCGGGGATGAGCTACGCGGGCTGGCTGGGCCGCGGCCTGGCTGGGTGCTGGGCCGGCCCAGTTCGGCGGAGGGAATCTTTTTTTTATAAACAAAGAAAGAAATAATAAAAACAAAAGAAAATGAAAATATTATACAGGCATATAATATATCAAAATTTTCAGAAAAAGATTTCCTACAACATGAACATTTTTGTGAAGTCAAATAAAATCCTCACAAATTTAAATAAAACAAAGAGTGCTACTGCCTTAATAAAATCCAATAAAAATCATTTTAAAAATACCAAAATGTTTTCAAATTTATTTCTCTCCAATTTTCTGATGTAGGGAATCATGTTACCCTATTTTCCATATATTTTATTTTTGGAGAAAAATAATTTGAATAAAACTCAAATAACTCCAATATTGAAAAATAATTTCAATGGGACTTTGATTTTAATCCTTTGAAACTCCCAACTCATATTTCATTTGTTTTGAAGAAGTCATTTTATCTTCTCTCGTGAAAATCATTGAGTTGCATAAAGTTTCAGAAATGGGAAATATTTTCAAATGAAATTCAAATATTTTCAACACCCCTTGTCATTTAAATAAATGGAAGAAGTCATGTCATCTTCTCTCCAGGGTTTTGTGGTGAAAAGAATTTGAATTCATGGAGATCATAAAAGCAAAATGACAGTTTGGGAAAGTCCTTTTATTCCCTCTCATTTAACTTTCAAAAGATTTTGAATTTCACTCACTTTTAGTCAATCAGTTACACAACAATCCAACAAACAAACAAATCTATCTATTTACTATAACATTCCAAAATTTAGAATTTTGGGATGTTACAAACTACCACCCTTAAAATGAATCTCGTCCTCGAGATTCGGAGAGGCTAGCAAGAAATAGGTTAGGTTTGGGGTCTTCTCAAAATCCATCGATCATCACAGGGGGTCTGGGGTGCTACCACCCTTAGAAACATTGTTACGGTTCCACCAAAACTCGTATACTCCATCCTTGTTGTTGACAGTGTCAGTCTTCTCAGATTCTCGAAAAAAAATCCTTCTCTGGCGCTTTGGGTAGCAGCATAACCTTTTTCCTCAATTCTTCTGTCTTTCATCTTGGTAAGGTTATTCCGAGACTGGGTCTTCTTAGCTGACGGGTCAGGCGCCAATACTAAACAACTATCGATATCTCATGGTGGTCAACGATTTATGGTTTCTCCTGCAGGAAATGGGTCTGGGTTGATCCTCACCGTATAACCTACGATTGGCAACAACTGCCGTGTACAAGGGAAACATTCTTATACCATTCTAAGGTTCAAACAAGGTTTTGATCGTCGTCTCTCTACTATAGGTAAGTCACTCAGATTTACCATCCCGTATAGCAAAGCGAATAATAAGAGTAAGTTGGTATGGTGATCAATCCATCCCGCACCCAAATCATTACCTTGTACATGGTTTAGTGAATCTCGCATTCTAACACTCGGTCATCCTCACAAGCATTGCAGAATTTGTCTTGTCAACGAACTAGGTTCGGATAAATCCATTGATTCTGCAAGCCAAACAAACCTCTATCGTTTCTTCACAACTCTCAGGTTTTTGCGTTACTCCTATAAGATCGTCTGTCGATAAAAATCGTAACTTCTTCCAGGGTCTTCCATTCAACAAGAGTGTGCTTGCTTCTTGGCAGGTCCTGGGGCCTGCGGGTTATGGCCCATCTCATTACTTGTAGTTCCTTGAACTTATCATCGGGCAACTGATCCTTAATCCAACATCCATCTTCCTGGTATTCTTAAATCCATCCAATTGTACTGTCTTCCTTCCTTCCATTGGCACCAAACTAAGACATGATTACTCAGACTCATCATGGAATTTCCATTGATCCATATTTCCAACATCATACCTCCTTTATATTCAATAGTAATTCATCTCTTCATTCTCGGGGGATATCCCACATACCGAGATAAAAAAACTTATACTTATGAAGTCCATACTCCACTTCGTGGAACATCATTATCCTTTCCAGGGTCAAGCGTCCTTACAGGGGAATATTGGCCATCTCTGCATGGCACTTCTTCAACTGGGAAACGTGAAACACATCATGAACTCCTGACAGTCCTTCGGGTTACTCCAACTTGTTGGCCACTTCTCCCATACGCTCCAAAACTCGGTATGGTCCTACAAATCTCGGGGCTAACTTTCCTTAACTCCAACTCGTTTAACTCCTCGCAGAGGGAACACATGAAGACATGCTCTGTCTCCAATTTCATAGACTACCTCCTTTACATCCAATAATACTCCATACCCCCATATTCTTGGGGTATCCAACATATCGAGATAAAACTCATACTTATGTTGTTCGAAATCCACTTCGTGGAATATCATTACCTTTTTCCAAGGGTCAAGTTTCCTCACGGGGTACTACCACCTTTAAAATGCACAATCTTCCATAGACCATATTTCTCATATCCTCGAAAATGATCAAAATCTTTCTTCATAGAGTAACAACTCATAAAATACAAATCAATACCAATGATGCTAACTTTATTGATTCTCAAATTATTTCAATCTCCTGCATTCCATTACATGCCTCAACCCGACACTTCACTAATAAAAGAAATGTCCACACTACTACTACTATATTTCTCGTTGCATTCAACTATTTATCACAAGCCTCCGTCTCCTTGGGGCATTCTCTGGCAAAGTGCCCTGCTTCATCACAATGGAAACATATTACTTTTGACATATCTCGGGGTTTCCTTGTGATTATATAGCCTCCTGGGGTCCTCATCCTCCCTTTTGGGCAATCATTGTGGTAGTGTCCTGAATTTTTGCAGCTGAAACATGTGATATGACTCAGGTCTCTCTTTGTAGAAATTGGGTTGTTCCTGGGATCCAATCTACTTCTCTTCCTGGACTTTTCCGTTCTAATCAGGGCTTCTATTTCCTGTGGGTCATACTCTACTTCCTCTGTCGGGAATTCTACTAAATCCCCATTCAGACAATTTTGGGAGATGTGTCCTTCTTCTCCACATGAATAGCATGACTTGGTGCAGGGTTTATTTGGTTCTTCTTTGGGTGTGTCCTCCTCCTCTTCCTTCATCACATATTCCTCTAAAATTTCCATGAGGGCTCTTTTCATTGCTTCTTTCTTCTGCTGGATAGTCCTTTGTACCATGGGGTAGATGTGACACCGGGCAGGGTAGTGGGTAGTCCCTTCACACAAGAAACAAGTGATCTGCCTAGTTGGGCATTCTTCAGCTGGGTGACTTCCTTCACAATTAGGGCATTCATCCTTGTGTTCCTTATGGTTGTGTCCTATTTCTCCACAAGGCTTGTATGCACAAGGTTTCTTCATATCCTTTCCATAAGGTTTCAATTTCTGGGACACAAGACGAGATCTTTGTAGAGTCCACTTAAATTCTTTCCAAGTGGTTACTTCTTGCCATCCATTGGTGGTTTGGTACATCCTCCACCAAGTAGCAGCACCTCTTTCAAAACATTGAAGAGCATGCCGGGTCATATCCTTTCCGACTATATTGTTATTCTTCATGTGATCCTCCATGTTCTGAATCCATCGGTCCGTCTCCAATTGACTCATCGGTCCAGAAAATACAAGCTCATCTCCATTCATCCTCTATTGGTCCATGGGTTTGGGGTGAGATAAGAGAGGTCGAGAGGGATGCACACAATACAAACAATAGTTTTGAAGAGACAGGTTTTATTGTGGCTGTCGGAAAAACAACAAACAAATGACAGCTCACAAACGTCGCATCTAACGTAGGTATAACAAGGGTTTGGTCTTCTAAAGGTCAATAAGTCTTCAACGTCGCCAAACTCTTCAAGTCTTGTTAATGTCTTTGATGGCTTCTTCCAATCATGCTTGTCCTTCTCAAGTTCTTTTGCCAAATCATCTCTATTGATGCAAAGTCTCTCGTGACGTCCTTTAATATTTCTGGAGTTGCGCTCCAACTTCTGGGTCTCAACATCCTTGACATGAACCATGGTACTACTGTCCTTCAGTTCCTGACGAGCCTCCGTTATCTCGAGGTTTTGCTTTCCCAGCTTGGCTACTTTCAGTTTCTGGGTTCTGAGTTCTTCACGAAACACTTCTTTGTCAAAAACTGCTTCCTGAAGGTTCATCTTTAAACTTCCTGATGTAATGTTCCTGATCCTGGTGATACATCGGTCTAAAGTTAAAACTTCATCTTTTGCTGATAGGTGCTCCATCAGTTTTCTACCATCCAATCCTTCCATGCATCTGCATGCTTAACTCCGCACGGTGACAATAGCATAAGCGGGCGATAACATCATGGATAGCCATGTTTCTGCTCTTGTCATTTCCATGAGCTATTTCTCCATAGTTCATATCTCCTACCTTAGGGTTTTCTTAACAACACTTTGAGTTCTAATGTTCCATGTTCCGGTCTTTCTCCGATACACCTTGATCTCGAGTATTGACGGCTTCCATAGTCTGCCAACTTCCATAGAGGTAGCCATTCCTAGGTCATAAAAATATCTGGGAAATCTTCAGAGCCTTCAAATTCTCCCAGTCTTCGGAGCCTTCAACCGTTGTAGTTTCCATTATCATAATACACTGTAAAATCCTCATCATTCCGAATGGTCTTAGTTGTCCGATATCTTGTACTTCTTGAAGTGGTCTTATCCGTTGAATCTTCAAGTGGTCAAAAGGGGAAAGGGTATGGTCTCACTAAAAGGGAATATTTGAATAAGACTCGGAAAAGAAGAGTGGTAAAAGATCATTTTGAAACGGAAAGTTTTAGGGAAAATCCTTCCTATGGGCTTGCCAGTTTCTAGGGTCACGTCCTACAGTCAACATGTGCTCTGATACCATCTTGTAGCGACCCGACCCAAATGGATCAAGTCTCTGTGCTTAAGTGTCATCCCTGGATCGGTATGCTGACACACACAGTACTCGAGGATTTATAACAGAGGTAAATCACATGTATAAAGTAACGTAAATACTATTATCTCAATCCAAATAGCAGAAGTAACAAGGTTGTGGATTCCCATCAACACCAACGGCAAAGTTGAGTGTAGAAACCGTAACCCTAACGTATCACTTACTCGTCGTAAGAATCCTGCAACATGAAACGTTGCAGCCCGAAAACGGGTCAACACATGGAATATGCTGGCAAATTCACACCATAGAGAAATGATGAACAAAGGCTATCACTACATGCATATATGGCTGGTGGAAAAAGCTCTATGGTTATATTGTTTTTGCGAAAAGCCAATTTTTCCCTACTGCAAAGGAATAAATTTTATTTAACTATCATGGTGGTTGTGAAACATTGAGATGGTTGACAGCATCTCAATCCCAATTAAGTATCATCATTAACCCAACAATATTAAGTTAAGTAACATGATGAGATCAACGGGATAATCCAAGAACTAGATACTCTAGATGTCCATAACCGGGGACACGGCTAATCATGATTAGTTTGTACACTCTGCAGAGGTTTGCGCACTTTTCCCCACAAGACTCGATCTCCTCCGTTGGATTTCTCGCACTACATGGTGTTTGAGAAACGGATGATCGAGACACAGTCTTTCAGAAGCATTTACTCTCTACTCCGGGCAGACCGTTACACCTACAATCCCCCTACATCTGCTAGTCCACCTCTTCAAGAGCTCACACAACTTACTCAACTATGCCAGAGCCCATAATGGCTTGTGGCTGCACACGGAAGTTTCTAGCATGAATAATCTTATGATCCCTTTGAGCCTGGGTGGCGGTCCAAAAGAAAAACAGGCAATCCTGGAATACCCAGGTACCTCAATCCACCCAGATGTGAGTTTTAGTTGCCACCTTAAGTAAACCATTAATTAACAATCTCACATCTGTCATGAATATCTCTCAAACCCAATCCACGTCTACGAGCATAGCATGGCAATATAAGCAAACGTAGAAGTAACTCCCAAAGGTTTGATAATAAACAAGGCAATAGGTACTACCTCATCTACTTCCCAATACCCACAATTTAATTAGATCCTAATCATGCAATGTTTAAGGGTTGATCTAATGCAATAAAACTGGGTAGTAAAGAGGTATGATCAAAGTGTGAACTTGCCTGCAATGTTGATGAAGATGATTCACACTCAATACTCTGGATAGATCTACTCGTCACACTCCGGTCAATCTATCGTAAGCAAGCAATGGTAACCACACATAAGCAATCACTCAAAAGATCAGAAAGAACGAGGAAAACAATTCGGAAAACTTCAAAACCAAGCAAATAACTCTTGCAACATAAAACAATTTCTAACAGTACCAAAATTAGGTGAACTTGGCCTTATCAGAAAGTTTAGTAAAACCTAAAAAAACAGATCTAGTCTAGGTTTTTTTTTAAAAAAACGAACTTGAAAAAAAAACCGGATTGGACCGGCGGGTTATACCGGTTCAGCAGCGGTCCGGCACCGGCGGGGAAACTCCGGCGAGGCGGGGCAGTGGCGACGGCGGGCTCTGGCGCGGCGGCTCGGCTTCGCGACGAGGGGCGAGGGCGGCGACGTGGCTCGGGCGCGGGGCAAGGCGCGGGCGGCGGCGCAGGCGAGCGGTGGTGGCGCAGCGGCGACGAGATGCGGGAGAGGCAGCGGCGGGGGCAGAGAGAGAGGGGGGGGGTCGAGGCGGAGCTATTTATAGAAGGGGAGGGGATCGAGACGTGGAGGAGGGGGCAAGGGAGGCGGCGGCGGGAGTTGGAGGCGGTCACGGCGGCGGCGGCGCTCTCGTGCTGGCTCGGGAGACCGACCGGAGCTCGGGGATGAGCTACGCGGGCTGGCTGGGCCGCGGCCTGGCTGGGTGCTGGGCCGGCCCAGTTCGTCGGAGGGAATCTTTTTTTTTATAAACAGAGAAAGAAATAATAAAAACAAAAGAAAATGAAAATATTATACAGGCATATAATATATCAAAATTTTCAGAAAAAGATTTCCTACAACGTGAACATTTTTGTGAAGTCAAATAAAATCCTCACAAATTTAAATAAAACAAAGAGTGCTACTGCCTTAATAAAATCCAATAAAAATCATTTTAAAAATACCAAAATGTTTTCAAATTTATTTCTCTCCAATTTTCTGATGTAGGGAATCATGTTACCCTATTTTCCATATATTTTATTTTTGGAGAAAAATAATTTGAATAAAACTCAAATAACTCCAATATTGAAATATAATTTCAATGGGACTTTGATTTTAATCCTTTGAAACTCCCAACTCATATTTCATTTGTTTTGAAGAAGTCATTTTATCTTCTCTCGTGAAAATCATTGAGTTGCATAAAGTTTCAGAAATGGGAAATATTTTCAAATGAAATTCAAATATTTTCAACACCCCTTGTCATTTAAATAAATGGAAGAAGTCATGTCATCTTCTCTCCAGGGTTTTGTGGTGAAAAGAATTTGAATTCATGGAGATCATGAAAGCAAAATGAAAGTTTGGGAAAGTCCTTTTATTCCCTCTCATTTAACTTTCAAAAGATTTCGAATTTCACTCACTTTCAGTCAATCAGTCACACAACAATCCAACAAACAAACAAATCTATCTATTTACTATAACATTCCAAAATTTAGAATTTTGGGATGTTACAGGCCTCAAGTTCAATCTCAAGGTCAACCTCAACTTGAAGAAAGGCCACTACCAATGATGAACCAAGATAATGCTCCCCAAGTTGAGAAAATAAAGAAGAAGAGAAGGGGGAGCACATGTTGCTATAATTGTCGTGAGAAGGGACACATATCCTCATCTTGTCCCAACGGTAACATCCCTAAGCCTCCTCTAGTCAATGATCATTATTCGCTTAGGAAGGATGTTGTTGGCAATTTGTTTGCCAAGTTTGTTGGCGCCCAAAGTGGCTTGGAAATGGAAAAGGCCATTTGGGTTGCCAAGCCTATTGTGACTAACTTCTTAGGACCCAACTTGGTTGGGTACCATCAAGCTCAAACTTGATCAATAGGTGTGTGGAGGACATTGGAGATTTGGCTAGTTCATAAAGAAAAGGATATCCACCATTTATTTGTTCGAGCCAAGTCATGTGGATTATCTTCATATTATCTTTGCGGTAACTTGTATTTATATTGCTTACATTGAAAGTTGCTCGCCCCATGCATGCTTAGCTTTTGTATCTAGCATGTGCATCTATATGTTGTGTTTCTTAGTATGCTTGATTTGTGTAATCTAGCATGTGTAGGTTGCATTGCACATTATATAGTGGTGTTTGCTGTTTTGAGCCTGTATTGTATCTTGATTGGCTCTTGCAAGATATTAGTGGATCATCACATTATGGGGGAGTGTTTTGTTGTGTGCACATCACAAACCCAAAATGTGAATATGAGAAATGCCACATAGTATTGATATTCAATCTTATCTAGTCACTATGTGGTATGTCAAGCTCATTCGAAATTCAAATTCTCAGAGTATCCACTAATTATCTCTTGTTGGTTGTTATTTACCTTTGTTGCGTGCTTTGTCGCGGTGTCCTGTGAGGTTCTTCAGTAAGTTTCTGGACACCCCGTGTGCACGGGGTCTCTGACCCCCGTGCGCACGGGGTACCACGAAACTTACTGGACACCCCGTGTGCACGGGGTCCTGGACCCCCGTGCGCATGGGGTGGGTGAAAATCACTGGACACCCCTTGCACACGGGGTCCTAGACCCCCATGCGCATGGGGTGGTGTTTTTTCTCTGGACACACCGTGCGCACGGGGCTGACCTAGCCCGTGCGCACGGGGTCCTATGGGCAGAAATGTCCACCCGGCCAAGTACGCTTTATTTATCTTTCTTTGCTTTGGAGTTGTTGATGATCCTGTGCATCTTCGTAATCTACCCCCGAGTGTTAATTCCAAATACCATTTGTATTCTCTTACAATTGGTATTCCCTCATGTGGTAGAACCTTATGATCATCTTCTTCTCGGCTTGTGCTTCAACTTGCCTTATCTCACTGCTTGTGCTATATTTTATCTACTTGAGTAAGATAAGCCTTTGAGCATGTGTGTATTGTATATCCTATATGCTCTTTGGTTTTTGCTTAGTTCATATGTTGTACTTTGTGTGCGGTCCTGTGTGGATTCGTCACTTTGATATAATTTGGACAACTTGAATACTTTGTGATATTATCGGAGTATTCTTCGGTTAAGTGTTCTTTTGTCCAAATCGTATCTCTCTGGATCTTGGTAGGCATGAGCATGCATATTTATTTATATTCTTCTTCATGCCTTGCTTGCTACTTGATCCTCTATGTAGGGTAAACTCCATAAAATCATTAATGGTTAAAAGTGTGCATGAACTTCAAGTTCATATCCTTTTGCACATATTTAATGTGGAGTTTGCCCTATATATTGTGGTTGTCCTAAATACTTCGGACCCAATATGTTTGGGGACCAAATTGTACCTTAATGTGCTTTAGGTACCGTGGAGAAGCATTGGATGCTTGGCTTATTCACAAGGAAGGTGGAGACACCATGGAAAATTATTAGAGCCAAGCTTGGTTGATTCTTTGATTTGAGGGAGAAGATAAATGAAAACCCGATTCGGTTGTAAGTGTTTTATTCTCATCAATTCAACCCGGTTAACATAATTTGGGTCTTTTTGTTGGATATGCATCAAACTCCCACACTTACTGTATTCTCAATAAATCCACGGGATGTATTGAGGAAATGGTGAATGTGGAGTGTGATGAGAATAACAGCTTCCATGCGGAGCAATTTGTTTCAAGTGTTGTAGGTGATGAGGCTCCTTCCCAAGCTACAAGTACAATGGGTATTGGTCATATTCTTCCACAAGAAACACCCTTTGTCCATGTAGAAGAAGAAGGAGTAAGAGCCCCTCTTGTGGATCCACCACAAGGGAAGTCATCACCCCCAACACAAGAACAAGATGCTATGGGAGATCATTTACCTATCCAAGAACAAGATCAAGTCCCTCATGTTCATGGGCTAGATCAAGGGCCCCTTGAACCAATGCTCTCTCGGTAACAAGTACTTACTTCATGCGTTTGTTTAAATTAGAGTCAACATTGTGTATGTTGCATCATGGCATGTTTAGTACTTGTTGAGTTTGTGTTTCTTGCAACAGCTTAAACCTCCTTATTGCATCTATGAGACTTTTGAGAAGAAGCATATCATGGGGATCTATAAAACCATGCTCATGGTTCACTTATCCCAAATATGCCAATTAAGCAATTTATTGCATGCCAATTCCTCAAAGTGCTCTTATGTGCAATATTGATAAAATTGCAAGAAACAATCTTTTTGGTTGTGGTATTTGCTCTCATGCTTAGTAATTCATTTTTATGCAAATGAGATCAGTTTGCGACATGTGCCTTGTGCCATGTGCCATGTGACAAAGCCCTACGCTAAGATCAAGTTTGTATAAATAATGGATTCATTCTTGGATATCATGTTCTTATCTTTTGTATCTTTTTGTGTGTGCAAGTTTCTTTGTGGATGCTCATCTTGATGATTATTGGCCACGTAAGAAACTTATACACATGAGAAAGTGCATATCCCTCTTTGATATCCTTTCGTTTCCTTGCCGGTCCTTGGAATTGTCTCTTTTTATTCTTTGGTGGATCCCGTAAGAGGTTGAGTAGTGAGTGCTTGTATGTATTGCATATATCATTGCACTCATGAGTTGTTGGATATATTTTGGACCCTTGCTTAGTCAAGTGATGATCCTATTTTGTGCACGTTGTATCCAAGTACAAAACTAAATAATGCACAAATCATGGGGAGCTTCTCTATGTTCTTTAGAACACTCCTATGCTCATATCATAATATCTTTTTGGTGCATTTTATGGATCCTCAATATAGTGTGAATTTCTTCATTTGTTCGTAACTGGATATGTGCATTTGATTCCACTCACAATATGAGAAATGCACAAATTAAGGAGGAACTCATACTATATTGGTCTTCTAGATTTTTTCTCCATTTTGGCACTTGTTGCCAATGCGGGAGAAGTTTAGAGGGTTTAGGTGAAGTAGGTTGGTTCATGCATATCTACATTTGTTGTGGTTGTTGCATGGATGTGTATATAGAGGAAACTCCACCAAGTTCTTCCATGCATATATTGTGGGGGAGTTTGCTCTATATAGTGTGGTTCTACTAGCATCAAATTCTTGTGTAGTATTTCGATGCTAGTACAACCGGTTTTGATAAGTAGGTTGGTTCAAGCATATCTACATTTGTTGTGGTTGTTTCATGGATGTGTGTATAGAGGAAACTCCACCAAGTTCTTCCATGCATATATTGTGGGGGAGTTTGCTCTATATAGTGTGGTTCTACTAGCATCAAATTCTTGTGTAGTGTTTCGATGCTAGTACAACCGGTTTTGATAACATCAACTATCTTTGTGATATTTGAGGCTATCAAAACCACCTCAAGTATTCAATTTATTCTCGGATAGATTGCATACTCGTTTTAAATTCATTATATAAACCGTCTTGTTGAGATTGTCATCAATTACCAAAATGGGGGAGATTGAAAGGGCATGTAGCCCCTAAGTGTGGTTTTGGTAATTGAATGACAATCACTATGGACTAATGTTTTCAGTGAGATATATTTGAAGGTTTTGTCCATAGATGGTGCCTCAAGGATATTGGATGGAATCAAGGATGAAGTCCATATATATGAAGATAATGCCTCAAGGATATTGGATGGAATCAAGGATGAAGTCCATATAGATGAAGTTATATTTGCTCTAAGCTTTGGTATTAAATGACAATTCCTATGGAGCATCAAGTGCATTGGATCTTATATGAAGATATGTTCGATAGTGATGCTTGAAGTTCTTTGGGTTGTTATGAGAAGATTGCCATCAAAGCATCCGAAGAAGTCCTCATGGTATCCCTCTCTGGATACCCCATGCACACGGGCTTATACCGTGCGCACGGGGTCGAGTGTCAACTCTCTGGATACCCCGTGCTCACGGGGCCTAGGTGTTGGCTCTCGAGATTCCATATCCAGCAAGGTTTCAAGTTGGTCTTCTGAGAATCAAGACTTGAGAGAATAATCAAAGAGAAGAATTCGAGTTATGGTTTCAAGACAAGATCATGGTAAGCTCATGTGTTGGGTTTCGGTTGATCAAGCCTTGAAGCAAGCAACTAGAGTGGAGAATTCATTATGCCTCTCAAGACAAGATCATGTTGATCAAGTCTTGAAGCAGGAAATTAGAGTGACGAATTCATTATGCCTCTCAAGAGTTTGGGATGGAGTTTTTAGAAGGGCAAGTGGTGACCAAGATGATATTCATAATGGAACTTGATATGGTCATGAAAGAGTCTTTGGTGATATTGTCTTGAAGCAATGAAGTGAAATGAAGAGTTCATTGTGGCTTTCAAGAAACCAAGATGGAGCTTGAAGTAAAGATGTTGGTTGACCAAGATGAAGCTCGAAGAGTATATCTAAGTGGTCAACTCACAAAGCACAAACAATGTACCACGTGAGATCAAGTGATCTAGTGGTATGGTAAGTAATTGTGAATTGTGCTTTGTTACCTAACCCATGCTATATGTTTGTTATGTCTATGTGGGTTAGGTGTTTCTCATAGGCTTGCATCAAAAGGAAAGATCTCGTGTAGCCTATGTGTGGATGACATCAAGTGGTGATGGTCATCGGATTCGAGGAGTCCAAGTGCAAGATGAGATGACATCAAGTGGTGATGGTCATCGAGTTCGAGGAGTCCAGGTGCAAGATGAGAAGCCGGAGGTTATATGCTTTGAAGCTTGCGGTCCACATCATGATAATGTGCATGTGATGATGGGCTTGAGATAAGGCTTCCCTCATTGCATCATGAGGAAGCAATTCGAGTATCTTCACCAAGTGGTCGTGGACAAGAAAGGGATTCCAACTTGAGGCAAGCATTAAAGTCATCATCAAGCTCAAGTTGAATGTGCAAGGCAAAGGTATACCTTAGCTAGGTTTTCCTAGTTTTGCCGGTCTCATAGTGCTTGGTGGGAGACCGGATTATAGGTTTGATAGCCGTACTATCAAGAGGGACTCTCGGGCAAGTAGCTTGATCACGTCGCATGTAGAGAGCTCAAACCTTTGCATTACTTGCATCATTCTTTCTTGTTGATCTTGGGTGGTTCTCTATCTGAGGACCTTGGGCTTTTCCATAGCTTCAAAACGAGCCCAAGATCATCGAATTCGGAGTCCGTATGCCAAAGTTATCAACGTTTTAGTGGGCTGCTGCTGGCTGTCCTGGGGACTCCGTGTGCACGGGGTATTTGACCCCCGTGGGCACGGGGCCCCATGTGCACGGGGCTTTTACCGTGCGCACGGGACCCTGTGGGCACGGGTTCTAAACCCCCGTGCACTCGGGGTGCCCAGGAAATGCCCGTTGGAGCCCCAACGGCTAGTTTCTGAGTTTGGCTATTTAAGGGCCCTTTCCTCCCACCGGTTGGGGGTTGGTTCTTACACTTTCAAAACACCATTTTGAGCCTCTCTACACCTCTCCCAAAGCCCTTTCTCCCCTCTATGTGAAGGGGGATTTGTGGATGGATTTGTGAGCCATTTGTTGATCATATCCATTGCATCCCCTCTCCTCAATCTCCTACTTTCAAAAGTGCATCTTGTGAGATTGAGAGAGTGTGTTGAGCATTTGTTGCTTGGCATTGCATTGCATTTGTTGCATTGGTTTGAGCTCCCCACATCGATTAGTTCGAGTGAGAGTCTGTGAGTTTATTACTCTTGGAGGTTTCGGCCTCCTAGACGGTTTGGTGATATTCATTGTGAAGATTGTGAAGAGGCCTATGTGGCCAAGGTTCCCCCGGAAGCTTCCTCTTGTGGTGTGCTCCAGGGAAAGGTGTTGAAGTGGACTAGGTGGTCAAGTTCCTCCGGAAGCTTCCTTGCTTGTGGTGTGCTCCGGAGAAGTTTGTAAAGGTGTGGTGGTCGCCTTCAAGACCAACCCCGAGTGAATCGAGGCTCATCCGTTGGGGGTGACTCGAAAAGGAGAATACGGTGAGTCACTTGGTGACGCCCCGGAGCTTTGGCTTCGGCACCGCTCTAACGGAGATTAGCACTCTCACGAGTGTGAACTTCGGGATAAATCCGCGTCTCCGACTCACTTGTGGTTATCTCTTACCCACACCCTTTACTTACCGCAATTCATACTTGCTCATATTGATATATCTTGTGCTAGTTGAATTGTTTAGTTGTTCCTACATTTCCATATCTTGTGATATAGTTTGTGCTTGCTAGTTTCCTTAAGTGCCTATCTTGTTTAGCATAGGTTGTTGGTGCACTTAGTTGAGCCTAGCATATTTAGGATTTGTGCTTGAAAGGTATCCGTTTAGTTTAATTCCGCATTAGGATAAAGCCAAATCCGTAACAGTTTTAAAACGCCTATTCACCCCCCCTCTAGTCGTCATCTAGATTCTTTCAACCGTGCAACTACCGGTAAAGGGAAAATGACAACAAGAACTAGCACAGAAAGGATATCTCATGCGGTAGTGACGACAGAAGTCCATAGCGGAAGTACCGCCTAAGCGGTACTACCTTGGTATCGAGCGGAAGTACTGCCTAAGTGGTACTACCATGGTACCGAGCGGTACTACCGCCTGAACACAGAAAAACTGCCCAAGCAAAGCAGATGAAAACAATAAAACCTGAACTACCATAACTTCTGCATATGAGCTCCAAATTGAGCAAACCCAACCTTGTAGGATAGAAGACGACAAGTAATATCCATACAGCGACAAGATATAGAGATGTGAAACCTCTAAGGACGAAGAACCGTCAAAAACACCAACATAAAAAATATCATATAAGATGCATGTGAACCCCATTTTCGATGAACGCGAGCTTGTCATGAAGATGACCATAAGCTCCAAATCTCACAAGGAGAAGAACCAAACAAGAACCAAGAAAGATGATGCAAGGATGCAATGGTTTGAGCTCTCTACGAACGATACAACCAAGCTACTAACTTGAGAGCCCCCCTTGATAGTACGACAATGGTTGTACGATAAGTATTTCCCTCAGTTTGAGAACCAAGGTATCAATCCAGTAGGAGGAACACACAACTCACTGATGGTTGCACCTACACAAAAAAACAAATACTTGCACCCAACGCGATAAAGGGGTTGTCAATCCCTTCACGGTTACTTGCAAGGATGAGATCTGATAGAGATAGGTATAAGAGATAAGTAAAAGTGCAAAATAAAGTAAATGTAAATAAATTTATAGATCTGAAAATAATATGATAAAAATAGACCCGGGGACCATAGTTTTCACTAGAGGCTTCTCCCTTGAAAGACCGCATACGATGGGTAAACAAATTACTATTGCGCAATTGATAGAAAAGCACATAGTTATGACGATATCTACGGCAATGATCATGAATATAGGAATCACGTCCGTGACAAGTAGACCGACTCCTGCCTGCATCTACTACTATTACTCCACACATCGACCGCTATCCAGCATGCATCTAGTGTATTAAGTTAAACAGAATGGAGTAACGTCTTAAGCAAGATGACATGATGTAGAGGGATAGATCCAATCAATATGAACAAACCCCGTCTTCTTATCCTTAATGACAACAATACAAATACTTGGCATGTCCCTTTCTGTCACTCGAAATAAGCACCACAAGATTGAAACCATTACAAAGCACCTCTCCCATTACAAGAAAAATCAATCTGGTTGGCCTAACCAAACCAATAGATCGGAGAGAAATACAAAGCTATCTTAATCATGCATAAAAGAGTTCAGAGAAGACACAAATAATATTCATAGATAATCTGATCATAAACCCGCAATTCATCGGATCTCAACAAACGCACCGCAAAAGAAGATTACATCGAATAGATCTCCAAGAACATTTTATTGAAGATCAAAGAGAGATAAGAAGCCATCTAGCTACTAGCTATGGACCCGTAGGTTTGTGATAAACTACTCACACGTCATCGGAAGGGCAGCAAGGTTGATGTAGAAGCCCTCCATGATCAAATCCCCCTCCGGCAGAGTACCGGAAAAGGCCTCTAGATGGGATCTCACGAGGACAGAAACTTGCGGTGGCGAAAAAGTAATTTTGGTGTGCCCTCTGGTCTACAGGGAATATTTGGGTATTTATAGATGCGAAATTAGGGTTGGAAGTGCCACGGGTGGCCCACAAGCTTGTGGGGCGCGCCCTACAAGCTTGTGGCCACCCTGTGGCTCTTCTAGACTCCTCCTGAACCTTCATGGGTGTCTTGTGATCCAAGAAAAATCGTCAAAAAGTTTCATTCCGTTTGGTATTGATTTTCTATAAAATACAAAAACAAGGAAAAAACAACAACTCGCACTTGGCACTAGGTTAATAGGTTAGTCCCAAAAAGGATATAAAATAGCATAATAATGCATATAAAACATCCAATATTGATAATATAATAGCATGGAACAATGAAAAATTATAGATACGTTGGAGACATATCATGAAACAACATAGTTAATGGGCTAACAAGAATGTCATAGGGGTTTAGGATAGGAAGGACTACAAGCTGGTGAAATTTGAGATGATTTGGACAAAGATTTATCATAGTTGCTTCACAACTTACAATTTTGTCCAGAAAATAAAATTTGAAGATGCACTCACATGGAGTGTTGATTGAGCTGAAATTTAGCGTAGGATAATGATTTAGACATATGGAGGTATTGTAAAAATTTCATACGATTTGGATAAATATAAATGGTACTTGGTTCACAGTGATTCTTGTTGGACAGACCCTTGGCTGCCGAGGCGCATCGCGGGCGGGTCCTCTTCCTCCTCCTCCTGCTGCTCCTCCTACTCATCCGGTTCGCCGACGCTCGTCAATGTCAAGCCCGAGCCCGCGACGCCGCGCCGCCCTCGTCATCAATGAGGGCGGCCGTGGCACCTCTGCTCCCTCCTCCTCCCGCCTCGTCAAGCCGAAGACGGAGCCAAGCCTCGTTGCCGTGAAGAGCGAGCACGAGGACATGGCCCCCGACGACGAGGCCGCCATCAAGTGGGCGCGTGAGGACTATATCCGGCTAGAGATGGAGCGCCAGCGCCGCACCCTCGAAGAGATCCCCGCTCGGCGCTGGAGCCGCGACGAGGGTGGCGTCATCGTCCTTGAGGACAGCGACGACGAGGCACCGCCGCCAACCAAACCAGTCCGCCAAGGCAGGGGTGCAGCAAGGACGACGACGGCATGAAGAAGGAGGGTCACGACAATGACGACAGTGACTACAGCGCCTTCGGCAAGCTCTTCAGCCTGTAGGCGGCGCGGCAGACGGCGCAACGGTGACGCATTAGTAGTAGTTTTTTAAATTATGTGTTTTTATTATGTAAAAATACAATGGACCTAAATTTCGCCGAATTCTGCGTGGTGTTTGGCCAAATTTTGGCCGAGTATGGTTTTAAAACAACTGCATGTGAGGCGACCTAGGGCGGTGGCTGGGAACCCGATCGCCCCCACGTCGAATTTATCACCGACGCGCCCCCAGGCGGCACTATTTCAAGCCCTTGGGGGGCCGAACGGCTGGAGATGCTCTAAGAGCAACTCCAACGCGGCGACCCATTTTGTCCGCGCGCGTCAATTTGGGTCGGCGCGGACAGAAAAGTCGGCCCAAAGCGTCAACCCAAATGGACGCGCGTCGGCTTTTCGTCCGCCCGCCGACCCATTCCCGGCCCAATTTTGAGCCAGATTTGCATCGGCGCGGACACGCGACGGACACGCGCATGCCCGCCTACTCCTTCCCCTGACCCGCTGGTCGGTGGCAGCCTCCACCATTTCCCTCCATTTCTCCCCAAAACCCTCCTGCCCGCGCGCGCTCTCGCCACCTGCCTTGGACGATGACCTCGATGCCGCCGTCAGCCTCGCCTCCCTCGCCTCGTCCGTCAGCATGACCGACCCCTCTGGCAAAGGCAAGCCTCGCGGCCCCTGCAAGACCGCCACCGCGCCCAAGCCGAAGAGCAGGCACGGTAGTCAGCGAAGAGAAAAGGCCGGAGGCACGCGGCGGACGCGAGGGAGGAAGCCATCACGGTGGCCGCCATTGTCGCCGCCGTGCAGCAAGAGGCCACCAACGCCCGCGTCGCGGCGGCAATGAGGGAATCGCTAATTCTGCTAGGGTTAAACCCTGGCCAACACGGCCTCGTCAACGCTGCCATGGCCGCAGCCAGGACCGGCTCATCTACATTCTATCGGATGGTGCTGCCCGACTCGCCCCACAAGTCGGCGACACAGCCAATACCCAGCTTCCACGTCTACCCGCAGGCCTCTCAACTCTCCGGGGAGTGCTCGTCCGAGGTGAGCATGGTGGCGCGTTCCACGCCCGCGCCCATCGATCTCAACGCCACACCGGTGGCTGGTGGCTCGTCATCCGTTCGGGGCAAGGAAACGCGTGCGGCACATGCCAGCCGACGTGCTGCCGGGTGCACGCAGGGGACGATGAGGAGCCCCGCAGGCCGAACAGTAGAGGCCAAAATCCCTTCCCTTATGAGGTCAAGACGGTGAACACGATCTACGCCACCCATATACCAAGGAAGGAGAGGAAGCGCGCGCTGCGGGATGTGTACGCCGTCAAGCCCGTAGCGCCGAAGTTCAACCCATGGTCGGCTTGCCCGATCACCTTTGACCGCAGGGACCATCCAACTAGTATCCGTCATGGAGGATCGGTGGCCCTAGTACTTGACCCCATTGTCAATGGATACCACCTCACGAGAGTCTTAATGGATGGAGGCAAGACATGGTATGCTAGAAAGCGGCCCTTTTGTGTCATCCCGTTTATACTTGCATATCCATTTTCATATCCATTTGCCAATATGCTTGCATGCAATACATTTGTAGGCATTCCAAGCTTTGGAGGCATTCAAGGTCCAACACGATGGCAAGTGCTTCAAACTCTCCCATTGTTTGAGGTCATCAAAGACGAGGAGAAGTTCAAGGCGCATGCCGCCCTCAAGTCACGTGGGGGGAAGCAAGCCATGGAGGAGGTTGGGGACGGCGAGAAGGCACGGCCGCGGGGGAAGACAAACTCTAAGAAGGAGGACAAGCGGGATGCGGCATCGAATGCCTTTATCGCAAGCGTGGAGGGCATGATGAGCAAGAAGGACTCAAGGGGGGGGGGAGAGCCAACGATACAAAGAAGAACAAATGAATGCCTTCATGGAGATCCGAAGGAGGAGGCTTGAGATGGATGCAGAGAAGCAGGCCAAGATGCTTGAGATGAAGGCGAAGAAGCAAGCCAAGATGCTAGAGATCGAGGCCGCCAACGCCAAGACCTGATGCGACCCAGTCTTCGAAGAAGAGGGAGTACAAGGGGAGGTCCGATCTTCACGACGGACGATCTATGAATGGATGGGGATAACTAGCTGCAAGCAGCCGGAAAATGGAAAATAAGAGATTATGACCCGACGAGGAGGAGGCTCACCGAAGCTTGCAATCCGAACATTCGCCGATCCACAACCCGCAATACTACCCCACACAACCACGCTCAAGTCGTGGAGCACGAGATAGGTGCAATCCACAAGGGAAACCACAAACTCTAATCCACACAACACGATCTAGTCGTGGAGCACGAATTAGGGGCAATTTCTCAAGGAATCACGAGAATAAGGATAACAAGAGATGTCCAATCTTAGGAGGAGTCTATGTCTTTGGTGTTTGATAGAACTGGCAAAAGTCCCCAACGAAGGGAAGAGCTAGACTATTTATAATCGGGACAACCCCCCTGTATAGGTGTGAAAGAGAACTAGCTTCTGGAACCAGCTTAGGTGTGAAAGTGAACCAGCTTTGTTTGACTAAATGGCTTCAAGACTTAATGAGGTAGCTTCTGGAAAACTCTCGTTGGAGGTGGTTGGTAGTTCCCGACCAAACATTGTTCACTGGGATCGAACAATGTTTCCTTCAGTAGAAAACTCGACTTCTGGAAACCTTTTGCAAGTTGGGATATCCAAACTCGTGCAAAACATTGTTTCGTCAGAGTCGGAACAATGTTTCTTCAGCAGACAACTCATTTCTTCATGAACTCCTAACTTTGTTTCTTCGCCATAAAACATTGTTTTGCACGGACTAAAATGTGTTTGGCCTTCTTCGATATTGCACCTGTGTTCAACCAACAACAAAGGAGATGAAAGTGCAGCCATGTGTTCAAGATTATAGTATAAACTTAAGTTAGCGTTCACCTGGCAATGTGTTAGTTTGACACGAAATATTATGACTTCTCCTTTGATGACCAAGGATGTATAAATGGTTGTCATGTCCTCATCATCCTCCCCCTCTTAGAAAGGAGTCATCCTCGACTCTAAGGGTTGAATGGGTTCCATGTCCTCATCATCCTCCCGCTCTTGAGAAGGAGTCGTCCTCGACTCGAGCTGGTCATCACACAATAGAAAATTGGCCAGTACAAAGAAACAATACAAAGATTTTCTCAAATGCATAAGTTTAGCTTTCACCTTTGCGCACTTCAAATATTTGGTTCGACTCAGCAACTCCTTCCAACTAAAATTTCCATGGAGTACAACTTGTAATCAGGCACAACCATGTTCATATCATCTTCCCTCTCTTGAAGAAAAGTCGCCCTCGACTTCCTTCGGTCTACAAAATAATAGCACGAGGACAATACAAAATATCTTGGCAAAATAAGAGTTGAATATTGATGTGCAAATTTCAGTTTTGTTGGTTGTTTTATCCTCTCTACATGATTAACAAAATGGCGTTGTTGCATTGATGATATACCAAACATCTTCTCTCTGATTTCATCGCGCCAATGCTTCAATAGTTCATAAGTGCATACCTCTGGGTGCTTCAAGATGAATGATCTCTTTTCTTTTACCTCACAAAGTACTTTCATGCCCTTTTGGAGATCACTAACCCCAAATGATGTTTCTTCGATGGTACTCCAGGTGCGCCATAATTGTTCATGGATCTCATCCTCCCATTGTTGTAGCAGGGCAGCTAAGTATGATTTTTGCATCTGCACATACTTCAAAGAAAGAGAGCTTTGTGAATGGTCAGTAGTTGAATAGTCTTCTCTCCTTGCATTTGGTGGATCACTTATCTCTTTGATATTGTGTGTAAACACCTCAAGCTCAGATTTGGTGGACTCACACAACTCGCTACTCCTCTCACTTTGATGGTGTGGTATAATATGTTGTGGTTCACTCATTTCTCTAATCTTGTGGTGGATTACCTCACCCTCATATTTGGTGGAATCACACAACTCACTAATCCTCTCTCGCTGAATGTGAGGTATACATGGGTGGAGATATTCCATCTCTCTAATCTCATTTTGAGCAACCTGATCCTCATATTTGGTGGACTCACTCACCTCACCTTTCTTATCACTATGATTATGTGGACTTTTGGGAAGTGAACACCCTTCCTCACATCTGGTGGAGTCACTCATCTCACTTCTCTTATCATTCTCAATATATAGAATTTTTGGAAGCGGGGCGCCCAGAACCAAGTCGATTTGGTGTTCAATACCTAGCTTCAGCGGCAATCTGGGTGGCACCTCCTTGTGAAGCACATCCCTATACTCCTGCAGAAGATCCAATACAACACTAGGAAGAGTTGATGGCTGATACCTCTTGAGCATGCGTTGGTTTTCCCTTGAAGAGGAAAGGGTGATGAAGCAAAGTAGTGTAAGTTTTCCCTCAGTTTTTGAGAACCAAGGTATCAATCCAGTAGGAGACTACACGCAAATCGCCTAGTACCTGCACAAACAATCAAGAACCTTGCAACCAACGCGATAAAGGGGTTGTCAATCCCTTCACGGCCACTTGCAAAAGTGAGATCTGATAAAGATAATAAGATAAATATTTTTGGTATTTTTGTTGTATAGATTGGAAAGTAAAGATTGCAAAATAAAAAAAATAGGAAACTAGAATTGTAGATCGGAAACTTATATGATGGAAAATAGACCCGGGGGCCATAGGTTTCACTAGTGGCTTCTCTCAAGATAGCATATATTTATGGTGGGTGAACAAATTACTGTCGAGCAATTGATATAAAAGCGCATAGTTATGAGAATATCTAGGCATGATCATGAACATAGGCATCACGTCCGAGTCAAGTAGACCGAAACGATTCTGCATCTACTACTATTACTCCACATCGACTGCTATCCAGCATGCATCTAGAGTATTAAGTTCATAAGAACAGAGTAACGCATTAGGCAAGATGACATGATGTAGAGGGATAAACTCAAGCAATATGATATAAACCCCATCTTTTTATCCTCGATGGCAACAATACAATACGTGTCGGTTCCCTTTCTGTCACTGGGATCGAGCACCGAAGATTGAACCCAAAGCTAAGCACTTCTCCCATTGCAAGAAAGATCAATCTAGTAGGCCAAACTAAACCGATAATTCGAAGAGACTTGCAAAGACATTAAATCATGCATATAAGAATTCAGAGAAGAATCAAATATTGTTCATAGATAATCTTGATCATAAACCCACAATTCATCGGATCTCGACAAACACACCGCAAAAAGTATTACATCGAATAGATCTCCAAGAAAATCGAGGAGAACATTGTATTGAGAACCAAAGAGAGAGAAGAAGCCATCTAGCTAATAACTATGGACCCGAAGGTCTGTCGTAAACTACTCACACATCATCGGAGAGGCTATGGTGTTGATGTAGAAGCCCTCCATGATTTAATCCCCCTCTGGCAGATCGCCGGAAAAGGCCCCAAGATGGGATCTCACGGGTACAGAAGGTTGCGGCGGTGGAAAAGTGGTTTCGTGGCTCCCTTGGATACTTTCAGGGTATAAGAGTATATATAGGCGAAAGAAGTAGGTCGGTGGAGCTACGAGGGGCCCACGAGGGTGGGGGCGCGCCTACCCCCTGGGTGCACCCTCCTGCCTCGTGGCCGCCTTGTTGCTTCCTTGACTTCCACTCCAAGTCTCATGGATTGCGTTTGTTCCAAGAAAGATCCTCGCGATGGTTTCGTTCCGTTTGGATTCCGTTTGATATTCCTTTTCTGCGAAACACTGAAATAGGCAAAAAAACAGCAATTTGCACTGGGCCTTCGGTTAATAGGTTAGTCCCAAAAATAATATAAAAGAGCATATTAAAGCCCATTAAACATCCAAAATAGATAATATAGTAGCATGGAACAATAAAAAATTATAGATACGTTGGAGATGTATCAAGCATCCCCAAGCTTAATTCCTGCTCGTCCTCGAGTAGGTAAATGATAAAAACATATTTTTTTATGTGGAAGGCTACCTAACATAATTTTCAATGTAATTTTATTTATTGTGGCATGAGTGTTCAGATCCGAAAGATTCAAGACAAAAGTTTAATATTGACATAAAAATAATAATACTTCAAGCATACTAACTAAGCAATTATGTCTTCTCAAAATAACATGGCCAAAAAAAGCTCATCCCTACAAAATCATATAGTCTGGCTATGCTTCATTTTCGTCACACAAAATGCTCTCATCATGCACAACCCCGATGACAAGCCAAGCAATTGTTTCATACTTTAGTATTTTTAAACTTTTTCAATTTTCACGCAATACATGAACGTGAGCCATGGACATAGCACTATGGGTGGAATAGAATATTATGATGGAGGTTGTGTGGAGAAGAAAAAAAAGGGAGAAAGTCTCACATCGACGCGGCTAATCAACGGGCTATGGAGATGCCCATCAATTGATGTCAATGCGAGGAGTAGGGATTGCCATGCAACGGATGCATTAGAGCTATAAATGTATGAAGCTCAACAAAAGAAACTATGTGGGTGTGCATCCAACTTGCTTGCTCACGAAGACCTAGGGCATTTGAGGAAGCCCATTGTTGGAATATACAAGCCAACTTCTATAATGAAAAATTCCCACTAGTATATGAAAGTGACAATATAAGAGACTCTCTATCATGAAGATCATGGTGCTACTTTGAAGCACAAGTGTGGAAAAAAAGATAGTAGCATTGTCCCTTCTCTTTTTTTCTCTCATTTTTTAATTTCCTCACACGGGACAATGCTCTAATAATGATGATCATCACACTTCTATTTATTTACAACTCAAGGATTACTACTCGATACTAGAACAAAATATGACTCTATATGAGTGCCTCCAGCGGTGTACCGGGATAGGCAATGAATCAAGAGTGACATGTATGAAAAATTATGCATGGTGGCCTTGCCACAAATACAATGTCAACTACATGATCATGCAAGGCAATATGACAATGATGAAGCATGTCATAATAAACGGAACGGTGGAAAGTTGCATGGAAATATATCTCGGAATGGCTATGGAAATGCCATAATAGGTAGGTATGGTGGCTGTTTTGAGGTAGATATAAGGAGGTTTATGTGTGATAGAGAGTATGATATCATGGGGTTTGGATGCACCTGCGAAGTTTGCACCAACTCTCGAGGTGAGAAAGGGCAATACATGGTACCGAAGAGGCTAGCAATGATGGAAGGGTGAGAGTGTGTATAATCCATGGACTCCACATTAGTCATAATGAACTCATATACTTGTTGCAAAAATCTACAAGTCATCAAAACCAAGCACTACGTGCATGCTCCTAGGGGGATAGATTGGTAGGAAAAGACCATCGCTCGTCCCCGACCGCCACTCATAAGGAAAGCAATCAAAGAACACCTCATGCTTCAAATTTGTTACACAACGGTTACCATACATGCATGCTACGGGACTTGCAAACTTCAACACAAGTATTTATCAAATTCACAATTACTCAACTAGCATGACTCTAATATTACTATCTTCATATCTCAAAACAATCATCAAGTATCAAACTTCTCATAGTATTCAATGCACTCTATATGGAAGTTTTTATTATACCCATCTTGGATGCCTATCATATTAGGACTAATTTTATAGCCAAAGCAAATTACCATGCTGTTCTAAAAGACTCTCAAAATAATATAAGTGAAGCATGATAGATCAATAATTTCTATAAAATAAAACCACCACCGTGCTCTAAAAAGATATAAGTGAAGCACTAGAGCACGCTCAAAAGATATAAGTGAAGCACATAGAGTATTCTAATAAATTCCGATTCATGTGTGTCTCTCCAAAAGGTGTGTACAGAAATGATGATTGTGGTAAACTAAAAAGCAAAGACTCAAATCATACAAGACGCTCCAAGCAAAACACATATCGTGTGGTGAATAAAAAATATAGCCTCAAGTAAAGTTACCGATAGACGAAGACGAAAGAGGGGATGCCTTCCGGGGCATCCCCAAGCTTAGGCTTTTGGTTGTCCTTGAATTTTACCTTGGGGTGCCTTGGGCATCCCCAAGCTTAGGCTCTTGCCACTCCTTGTTCCAAATCCATCAAATCTTTACCCAAAAACTTGAAAACTTCACAACACAAAACTTAAACAGAAAATCTCATGAGCTCCGTTAGTGTAAGAAAAGAAAACACCACTTTAATGTACTGTAATGAACTATTTCTTTATTTATGTTGGTATTAAACCTACTGTATTCCAACTTCTCTATGGTTCATACCCCCCGATACTAGCTATAGATTCATTAAAATAAGCAAACAACACACGAAAAACAGAATCTGTCTAAAACAGAACAGTCTGTAGTAATCTGATTTGTTAGAATACTTCTGTAACTACAAAAATTCTGAAAAACTAGGAAAACATGGATAATTTGTATATTGATCTACTGCAAAAAGAATTTGTATTTTATCACATTTTGGTGAATTTTAACAATTATTTTCGTGAGCGCAAACTTTCTGTCTTTTTCAGCAAGATCAAACAACTATCACCCAAGAAGATCCTATTGGTTCTACTTGGCACAAACACTAATTAAACCATAAAAACACATATAAACAGAGGCTAGATGAATTATTTATTACTAAATAGGACAAAAAGCAAGGAACAAAAAAATAAAATTGGGTTGCCTCCCAACAAGCGCTATCGTTTAACGCCCCTAGCTAGGCATAAAAACAAGAATAGATCTAGGTATTGCCATCTTTGGTATGCAATCCATAAGTGGCTCTCATTATATATTCATAAGGTAATTTAATTTTCTTCCTAGGGAAGTGTTCCATGCCTTTCCTTAACGGAAATTGAAATCTAATATTTCCTTCTTTCATATCAATAATTGCACCAATCGTTCTAAGGAAAGGTCTACCAAGAATAATAGGACATGTAGGATTGCAATCTATATCAAGAACAATGAAATCTACGGGCACATAATTCCTATTTGCAACAATAAGAACATCATTAATCCTTCCCATAGGTTTCTTAATGGTGGAATCCGCAAGATGCAAATTTAAAGAACAACCATCAAATTCACGGAAACCTAACACATCGCACAAAGTTTTGGAATCGTGGAAACACTAGCACCCAAATCACATAAAGCATAGCATTCATGATCTGTAATCTTAATTTTAATAGTAGGTTCCCACTCATCATAAAGGTTTCTAGGGATAGAAACTTCTAATTCAAATTTTTCTTCATAGGATTGCATTAAAGCATCAACGATGTGTTTGGTAAAAGCTTTATTTTGATCATAAGCATGAGAATAATTTAACACGGATTGCAACAAGGAAATACAATCTATCAAAGAACAATTATCATAATTAAATTCCTTGAAATCCAAAATAGTGGGTTCATTGCCATGTAAAGTTTTGACCTCTTCAATCCCAATTTTACGAATTTTTGCATCAAGATCGAAAAACTCCGAATCATTGGGACGCCTTTTAACTAAAGTTGACTCATCTCCAGTCCCACCTTTATCAAGATTCATATTGGAAAACAAAGATTTAATAGGAGACACATCAATCACTTTTAGATCTTCATCATTATTATTATCTAAATCTTTCGGTTTAGCAGCCATCTTATTAACTAAGGTGGATTGCTTGTCCGAAATTTGGGCTATTAAGTTTTCAAGATGAGCAAACTGAGATTTCAAACCATAAAATTCCTTAGACATATCATCGAGCTCTTTATTCATGTACTCCATAAAACTTTTCTGTTCTTTAAGCTCGTTTCAGAAGAAATTATTATGCTCAAATTGCAAAGACATAAAGCTTCTAACATTGTTTTCAATTTCTTCCAACCTTCTAAGGTGAGGATCAACTCTTTTAAGTGGATCCATCAAAGCAAAACGGGCACACTAACACCCAAAAACACAAGAGGCATGCAAAAAGAGGCGGACGAAAAAGGGCAAATAAAACGACAAGGGTGAAGTGGGGGAGAGGAAAACAAGAGGCAAATGGCAAGTAATGTAATGCGAGGGATAAGAGTTTGTGATGGATACTTGGTATGTCTTGACTTGTGCGTAGATCTCCCCGGCAACGGCGCGAGAAATCCTTCTTGCTACCTCTTGAGCATGCATTGGTTTTCCCTTGAAGAGGAAAGGGTGATGCAGTAAAGTAGCGTAAGTATTTCCCTCAGTTTTTGAGAACCAAGGTATCAATCCAGTAGGAGACTACACGCAAAGCGCCTAGTACCTGCACAAACAATCAAGAACCTTGCAACCAACGCGATAAAGGGGTTGTCAATCCCTTCACGGCCACTTGCAAAAGTGAGATCTGATGAAGATAATAAGATACTATTTTTGGTATTTTTGTTATATAGATTGGAAAGTAAAGATTGCAAAATAAAATAAACATTAAACTAGAATTGTAGATCGGAAACTTATATGATGGAAAATAGACCCCGGGGCCATATGTTTCACTACTGGCTTCTGTCAAGATAACATATATTACGGTGGGTGAACAAATTACTGCCGAGCAATTGATAGAAAAGCGCATAGTTATGAGAATATCTAGGCATGATCATGAACATAGGCATCACGACCGTGTCAAGTAGACCGAAACAATTCTGCATCTACTACTATTACTCCACACATCGACCGCTATCTAGCATGCATCTAGAGTATTAAGTTCATAATAACAGAGTAACGCATTAGGCAAGATGACATGATGTAGAGGGATAAACTCAAGCAATATGATATAAACCCCATCTTTTTATCCTCAATGGAACAATACAATACGTGTCGGTTCCCTTTCTGTCACTGGGATCGAGCACCGCAAGATTGAACCCAAAGCTAAGCACTTCTCCCATTGCAAGAAGGTCAATCTAGTAGGCTAAACTAAACTGATAATTCGAAGAGACTTGCAAAGATATTAAATCATGCATATAAGAATTCAGAGAAGAATCAAATATTGTTCATAGATAATCTTGATCATAAACCCACAATTCATCGGATCTCAACAAACACACCGCAAAAAGTATTACATCGAATAGATCTCCAAGAAAATCGAGGAGAACTTTGTATTGAGAACCAAAGAGAGAGAAGAAGCCATCTAGCTAATAACCATGGACCCGAAGGTCTGTGGTAAACTACTCATGCATCATCAGAGAGGCTATGGTGTTGATGTAGAAGCCCTCCGTGATCGAATCCCCCTCCGGCAGATCGCCGGAAAAGGCCCCAAGATGGAATCTCACGGGTACAGAAGGTTGCGGCGGTGGAAAAGTGGTTTCGTGGCTCCCCTGGATGTTTTCAGGGTATAAGAGTATATATAGGCGAAAGAAGTAGGTCAGTGGAGCTACGAGGGGCCCACGAGGGTGGGGGCGCGCCTACCCCCCTGGGCGCGCCCTCCTGCCTCGCGGCTTCCTTGACTTCCACTCCAAGTCTCCTGGGTTGCATTTGTTCCAAGAAAGATCCTCGCGAAGGTTTCGTTCCATTTGGATTCCGTTTGATATTCCTTTTCTGCGAAACACTGAAATAGGAAAAAAACCAGCAATTTGCACTGGGCCTTCGGTTAATAGGTTAGTCCCAAAAATAATATAAAAGAGCATATTAAAGCCCATTAAACATCCAAAACAGATAATATAATAGCATGGAACAATAAAAAATTATAGATACGTTGGAGACATATCAAGGATAAGTCGTTAGCAGCCAATAAAGTTTCCTTGTACATGGGTACAAAGAATGGAGCATTAGGTTCTCTCAATTCCAGCATATCCCTTTTCCTAGCCATCATAACTAATCGCTGTTTTTTCCGGGGCTTGGTCATATTTGGCTGTGGAAACACTCCCTCACTATGTTGATGGCTCACTCGTTGTGTATGATCACTCTCTCCCTTTTTCTTTCCTTTTCTTTTCATCTCATCAAGATTTTCCTCGGGTGTCATGGGCAGCCAAGTGAACTTTTCTCCTCTATGGACAAAACATAAGCGATTCGCACGCCCGCTGATTTGCACATCACGGTCATGCAACCACGGTCGCCCAAGAAGCAAGTGACAAGTGTGCATCGGCACCACATCACACTCAACATCATCATGATGTGTCCCTACTGAAATTGGTATTTGCACGCTGCTAATCACCTTAATTGCGCCGTAATCATTCAGCCATTGCATGCGGTATGGGTGTGGGTGACGTTTTGTTCGCAATTGAAGCTTCTCGACCATCTCCGTACTTGCAATATTGTTGTAGCTGCCACTATCAACAATCACTCGACATATCTTTGAGTTGATAAGGCAACGGATGTGGAAAAGATTATGCCGCTGCCCCTTTTCCTCCTCCACAACCTGGGCGTTAAGTGAATGACATACAACCAAAGCTTCTCCATCAAGTTCCTCATGAGATAAAATAGTTCCTCCTACTTCCCAACCTTGCTCCTCTTCCACTTCATCATTTCCACCTTCAGGGTCACTTTCAGACTTCCATTCACCTCGTTCATTGATGATCATAGTTCTTTTGCTTGGACATTCCGAGGAAATATGACCTCTTCCTTTGCACTTGTGGCATTGAATGTCGCTGCTGTGTGTAGAACTCTTTTCTGGAGGTGGAGCAGAGGATACTCCTGCTGTAGCTGATGACCTCTCATCTTGATTACAAATAGCAGGTGAGGAAGCCGTCGAGGCATGTGGGTGTGTAGGTGGTGCACCCTCAAACTGAGAACCATATGGCTGTTGTGCTCGCTGCCATGAGCGTGTGGTGGTGCGGCCTTGGAAAGCATGAGTACGACCATTACGCATATTCTTCTTCTCAACTCTTATAGCTTGATGTACCACATCTTGTAATGTATCATAAGGAAACATCTCCAGAAAATCTGATATTTTGTCATTCAGCCTATGTAAAAATCTTGCCATCTTCGCCTCATCACTTTCACGGGTTCTTGTCCGAATTAGCAGCACCTCCATCTCTTTATAGTACTCCTCAACAGTGCGGGAACCTTGAGTGAGCCCCTGCAACCGCTTGTACAAATGCCTCTCATAGTATTATGGAACAAAATGGCGCCTCATGACTTCCTTCATCAAAGTCCAGCTGCGGATATGATTATTGCCTGACATCAACCAATCATCTTGCAGCTGATTCCACCATGTAAGAGCATAACCAGAGAACTCCATAACAGCAAGATCAACTCTCTTGGCTTCAGAAAAACCATGGATGCGAAAGATTTGATCACACTTCTCTTCCCACTCAATATATGCATCCGGGTCCTCTTTTCCCATGAATGACGGTACATATAGCTTCACTCTCGTTTGGTTGTCACGGTCATCCTGATCACGACGGTCATAATGATGACCATTGCGACCAAAAGCAGCACCACGGCGAGGCGGGAGTAGGGTTCAGAATCCCCCATGCCTTCATCTTCATCACCATGCTCAGAGAGATCTTCAAGGAAGATGGCATCACCATCATGTGCCGCTCATCGCTGGTGATCAACAGCAAACCTGCGGGGGTCATGGCCTCGCCCGCGAGCTTCTCCTCCATGCAGCCCACCCCCACGGGGGGCAGCAAAGTCGCGATGCCTCCGTTCAACACCAACAGCAGGGGCACTGTGGGCAGCAACTCCTGCCTCTCTTCCACGACCAACATGGCGATCGTTGTTTCCTTGACGTTGCTGGTTGTCGGCAGCAAGCAAGGCAGCGGGGATGTGTTAATGTTGATCCCCATTACCCGCGATAGGAAACGACCACCGAACATCCTTCGCATAGCTGCAACTATACTCTCCTCAATCATATCACCAAGTGCTGCGCGAGTTTTTGGGAGATCATCTTCCACATGTTGATGTCCATGTACACTCGAGTTGGATCCTGTCATGTTAACTCTTGGAAACCAGTGGACAAAAGAAAAATATATGTGGAAAACACTCAGCTCACCTTCGTCCTTACCCAAATTCTAATGATTCCTTGGCGGCTGTGCGGAAGTAGCAAATCAGGAGTGGACAAGCGAATGAAATGAAGGAAGCTGACGGTTTCTAGGTGGGTCTAGGTGGGGTAAAAAGGGAGGGCTAGTGCTGAGATCCAATCGATGCAAACCAAATGAACAAGAAAAATTTGTAGATCCTTGCACCACATTTGAGCTGCAACACTTGCCACTACAACTTCTGAAATTTCTTAACCAACTGAAAATGGTTGCACACTTGCTCAACACTTTCTCTTCTCTTTTTTTTGCTCTTTTTTCCCCTCTCTTTTTTTTGCTTTTTTTCACTCTTTTTCTTTCTCTCTCTCTTTTTTTGCAGCACAAAAGATCCAACAATACTCAAATAAAACATCAGCAACTTTGGATAGAACTTGGTGCAAACACAAAGTGGAAAGCAAATAACTAGATCGCAGCAAACAAAGGCTTGGATTTTTTGTGGCTTTTTGGCTTTGGACTCTAGGATGGGGAAAAACCAAACTAAAAAGGATAGATCTAGCTAAAAGGATACATGTAAGTGCATCTAGTGCCACCCCTAGTTGGTCTTGGAGTATTGACGACAAACCTGGTTGAGGGACTAATGTGTTTGTGAGAATTGCAGGATAACATTGGTAGTAGTCCCTCATTGATTCGGTTTACCTACCGGAGATGACCCCTAAAAATGTGTGAAAACATTGAAGACAATGGTGGTCTGTGAAGATATTCACATTGAAGACTATGACATGAGAAGACATCGCATGAAGACTATGGAGCGCGAAGACTTAGTTGTTTCGTAGTTTCCTTTTCTTCTTTGTTGAGTCATAGGAACCACCGCACTGTTAAGTGGGGTCCAAGTGAACAAAGTCAGAGTGACTGAAGTGATGCTCAACCAAATCCTATGTCTTCGTGCGAAGACAAAGAGAGAAAATCTTATCCAGAGTCGGATAAGTCAGCTTTACTTGTAGCCCAAGTCAAGTTGTCGCGTGTGTTTGAAATCTGACCGTTGGAACACGTGTCAGTTCCTTAGTGACCCAGGGTCATTTCAGACAAATCAGGTCAGGTTGCCTAATGGCTATAAATAGCCCACCCCCTACACCATAAATTGGTGGCTGCTCAAAGTTAGTGCATGGCTTTTGTCGTTTGAGAGCAACCCATGTCCGAAGCATTTGAGAGAGAGATCCTTGCGAGGACAAAGCCCAAAACACCCAGAGCCCAAAGAGTGTTTGGCATCACTAAAGTCTTTCTGTCTGCGTGACCTGAAGACTTGTTACACTTGAGGACTGTGAATCCTCCAGCCGGTTAGGCGTCGCGTTCTGAGCATCCAAGAGTCATTGTGGATTGCCGGTGAACGAAGTCTATGAAGGTTCGGAAGTCTACCTTGAAGACTTACCAGAGTGATTGGGCGAGGACTAAGTGTCCTTAGCTCAAGGGGAATAAGGTGAAGACGCGGTCTTCTGAGTTGAATCTCAGCCTCCCTAACCAGACGTACAGTTGTCACAACAACTGGAACTGGTCCAACAAATCCCTGTCCTCTCCAAGCTACTGGTTCTATCTTCTCCCTCTCTTTACTTACAATTTGTCTTCGTGAAGTCATTTTCTGCTTGCGTTATCTGATTGACTTCACTGTGTGACGACTATTGTTGTTTGGCTTCATACTATCTTCCATTTTGATCCATACTACCTAGCTGCTAATAGTCTTCGTGCTTTAGCTTCATTACTTGCTTGACTATGGCTTGTCTAGTGTAGTCTACCTTCCGCTGCATGTTAATAGGTTCTTTTCTATCGTTTGTCTTCATAACTCCCATGTTTTGAAGACTTCCATAAAAATCGCCTATTCACCCCCCTCTAGTTGATACCTAGCACTTTCAATTGGTATCAGAGCAAGGTACTCCCTTGTTCTATGTGATTCGGTTTAACCACCTAGAGTTTTAGCTATGTCGACTGCAGGGATAATCAAAGTCTCTGCTGCGTGCCCTGTCTTCGATGGCACTGATTACCCCTACTAGAAGAATAAGATGCACATGCATCTTGAAGCCATTGATGTCGATCTATGGTATGTCGTCAAGAATGGCGTTCCCAAGACTGGTGAAGGTGTCACCCCTGCTGATGTCAAGAAGTTCGTTCAACTGGATTCTACTGCCAAGAACATCATCTGTGGTCATCTGACCAAAGGACAGTATGGCCATGTGAGTGCTCTGGAAACGTTGAAGCTAGTCTGGGACTGGCTCTCCAAGGTCAACGAAGGCGTCTCAACCCAGAGAGATCAAAGGATCAGTGTCCTTTGCAATCTCTTCAACCACTTCAAGAGAAATGATAATGAGAACGTCTAGCTCACCTTTGATCGCCTCATTGATATCACAAATGAGCTCCATGCTCTCGGTGCCACTGAGATCACCAAGCATGAAATCGTCAAGACACTCCTGAGATCACTTGACAGCTCGTTTGACACCCTAGCCCTGATGATACAAGAACGCCTTGACTTCAAGACTCTCGATCCATCTGACATACTTGAGAGGCTCAACACACATGAGTTTCAGCTATCTGAGAAAAGAGACATCTATGGTCCCAACTATGGCCGAACTCGCGCTTTGAAGGCAAAGGCTGTTTCCTCATCTGAAGAAGAATTTGACTACAGTTCTGGGGATCCTGAAGACATTGGAAAGGAGCTTGCTATGCTCGTGAAGAAGTTCCAGGAATTCACCAAGAAGAAAGGCTTCAGAAAGTCTTCAAGATCCAGCTCGAGGAATGATGAAGCTTCTACTCATGACCACAAGAAGAGAACATGCCACAGGTGCAAGAAACCTGGTCACTACATCTCTGAGTGTCCACAATGGGACAATGAGAACAACAAGAAGAAGAAGAGCAAGGAATATGATTCTGATGACAAGAAGAAGAAGAAATCCTCAAAGTCTTCTTCCAAGTCTTCCTCCAAGTCTTCATCACATAAGAAGAGCTCATCTGGCAAGGCTCGTGATTTTGTTGGCAAGGAGATGGATTCAGAGGAGGAGTCTGCTTCGGAGGAGGCAGAGGTGGAGTCTGAGGAGGAGTCTGACTCTAGCATTGCAAGCGTGGCTCTAGCTACAGCCTACATTGCCAAGTCCATCTTCAACACTGAAGACAATGGCTCCGTCGCCAACGCTGATGCTAATGATAAGGACGACTCCGCTCCCACCTACTGCTTCATGGCACGTGGTGCCAAGGTAAACTCACGCGATGCTTACTTTCAACATCAAGTGAAGATGACTCTGATTGTGAATCCAAACCCAGCTACAAAATACTTGCTAAAATTGCAACTGAACAACAGAAAGCTATGGAACATATTCAAAAACTGTTAGACAAAAGCGATGACCTGTTGGACGCGGAAATGGCCCAATCTCAGTCCTTAATTGAAGACATAAAAAATCTTCATGTGAAGTACGAGGAACTTGAAAGTCGTCATGAAACGCTCTCAACAACTCATGAAAAGCTTTCCTATGATTATCTTCAAAGGAAGCAAGAACTTGAGAAATTGAGAGCAGTTAATGAAGATCTTCAAAAAGAATACGAGTCACTTCGCGCTCAACAGATCAGTCCCGCTCAGGAAGGATTTGAAGCAAATGATACGCCGTTGGAAAGATATCGTCGAGGTGCAACTTTTTCATATGTATTACTTTCTCTAATTCGTTACGGTTTAAGAGCAGTTTCAAATGTACTAAATCATGGAATTCTGTTTTCATTTTTTTTCCAAATTTTCGGTACTGTTTTTGCTTCAGTTTTTTAACCATTTCTCGAAACGAGGCATGTGATAAGCCGTTGGAAAGCTACAGACGAGGCGCAAGTTTCATATATACAAATATTTTTTAGATTCCTTCCTGTTTTGAATTAATTTTGAAAATGGTGCGCTAGATGACGAGTTGTCGCGGCCATTTTTTCACGATTTTTTACAAAACGCTTGTCGGAATGATGAAAATGATATGCCATTGGAAATATATCGATGAGGCGCAACTTTTTCATGTACAACACCCTCTCTAGTTCCTTACGGTTTAAAAGCAATTTTAGAAATACCGAAATGCGGACACTGTTTTTCGCGACACCCAAATCAACGAGTAAACTTCATCCGACAGAAAACCGCACTGCATCGGATGGAAGACCGCACTGCATCAGACGGTTAAGCGAACTGCATGATTTCTTTTGTCCGATGTAAATTTTCTCACACGAGTTTTTGTTGTCTTTTTTTCAACTTTTTTTTACGAACGAGAGTGGACCGCAGAGCCTAGGGCAAGTGAACCGCGACATATATCCAAGTGAACCGCATTACTATTTTATTATTTCGCTAAATTTTAATACTTTCATGTTTGGCGCAAGTGAACAATATCACTCTCAAAAGTGAACCACATATGAGGACCAAACGCATTGCAGGAGTTGATGTTGTTAACTAAATTTTGGAACACACAAAACAAATTGCACGTCATACAGAGGGGTAATGAGCTGCTAAAAAAATTGGAGTGAACTACATTTTTGCATACCACTATACACCCACATCACTGAAGACATGCTTTTGGACTACACAAACACGAACGGCAAACTGCAAAACCAATACCCACATCCGCAGACAACATGCTCACGCTAGGGAACTGCAAGCCTTGTTGCGCACAATCTACACATGACACGCATAACGAACTGCACCGTCTCCCGTGCCTTCCCAGCATCGCACTGTAGCACCCCCAGAAGAGAACTGCACCACACAGGCATAACAAGCAAAACTGAACCCAAAAAAATGAAATACATGGGTGATTAGGAGCGCACTGAATACCCAAAAAACTCTGAACTTCACTGGGAGCACCCAGTCTAGCTGCACGGTCGAGGCATAAAAATACACCCAACTGCACGGGCCGGTAAACTGTGTGCTATTTGTTCGCTGTTGAGTTGAACGTAAAGTGGCACCAGACTGTAAAACAGGATGATATGTCAAAGCCCTACCAAACTGCACCATGCGAGATGCCAAACCGCTTGCCTGCACAAACCAGGCTACACGGGACGAGCTACCGAAACTGCACGTCGGTGGGTTCCGAGCTGCCCCCTGTAGATGTGGGCTGCGGCAAGCTCTGGCTATAGATGTGGGTGATACGTCTCCAACGTATCTATAATTTTTGATTGCACCATGCTATATTATCTACTGTTTTGGACATTATTGGGCTTTATTATTCACTTTTATATTATTTTTGGGACTAACCTATTAACCGGAGGCCCAGCCCAGAATTGCTGTTTTTTTGCCTATTTCAGAGTTTCGCAGAAAAGGAATATCAAACGGAGTCCAAACGGAATGAAACCTTCGGGAACGTGATTTTTAGGAAGATTATGATCCAGGAGATTTGGACCCTATGTCAAGAAACAAAAGAGGAGGCCACGAGGTAGGGGGGCGCGCCCACCCCCCCAGGGCGCGCCCTCCACCCTCGTGGGCCCCCTGCTGCTCCACCGACGTACTCCTTCCTCCTATATATACATACGTACCCCCAAATGATCAGATACGGAGCCGAAAACCTAATTCCAGCGCCGCAACCTTTTGTACCCATGAGATCCCATCTTGGGGCCTGTTCCAGAGCTCCGCCGGAGGGGGCATCCATCACGGAGGGCTTCTACATCATCACCATAGCCTCTCCGATGAAGTGTGAGTAGTTTACTTCAGACCTTCGGGTCCATAGTTAGTAGCTAGATGGCTTCTTCTCTCTTTTTGGATCTCAATACAATGTTCTCCCCCTCTCTCGTGGAGATCTATTCGATGTAATCTTCTTTTTGCGGTGTGTTTGCTGAGACCGATGAATTGTGGGTTTATGATCAAGATTATCTATGAACAATATTTGAATCTTCTCTGAATTCTTTTATGTATGATTGGTTATCTTTGCAAGTCTCTTTGAATTATCAGTTTGGTTTGGCCTACTAGATTGATCTTTCTTGCAATGGGAGAAGTGCTTAGCTTTGGGTTCAATCTTGCAGTGTCCTTTCCCAGTGACAGTAGGGGCAGCAAGGCACGTATTGTATTGTTGCCATCGAGGATAACAAGATGTTTTTTTATCATATTGCATGAATTTATCCCTCTACATCATGTCATCTTGCTTAAGGCATTACTCTGTTTCCATGAACTTAATACTCTAGATGCATGCTGGATAGCGGTCGATGAGTGGAGTAATAGTAGTAGATGGAGGCAGGAGTCGGTCTACTTGTCTCGGACGTGATGCCTATATACATGATCATACCTAGATATTCTCATAACTATGCTCAATTCTGTCAATTGCTCAACAGTAATTCGTTCACCCACCGTAAAATACTTATGCTCTTGAGAGAAGCCACTAGTGAAACCTATGGCCCCCGGGTCTATCTTCATCATATTAATCTTCCAACACTTATTTATTTCCTTTGCTTTTTTACTTTTCTTTTATTTTACTTTGCATCTTTATCATAAAAATACCAAAAATATTATCCTATCATATCTATCAGATCTCACTCTCGTAAGTGACCGTGAAGGGATTGACAACCCCTTATCGCGTTGGTTGCGAGGAGTTATTTGTTTTGTGTAGGTGCAAGGGACTCGCGCGTAGCCTCCTACTGGATTGATACCTTGGTTCTCAAAAACTAAGGGAAATACTTACACTACTTTGCTGCATCACCCTTTCCTCTTCAAGGGAAAAGCAACGCAGTGCTCAAGAGGTAGCAAGAAGGATTTCTGGCGCTGTTGCCGGGGAAGTCTATGCAAAAGTCAACATACCAAGTACCCATCACAATCCCTTATCTCTCGCATTACATTATTTGCCATTTGCCTCTCGTTTTCCTCTCCCCCACTTCACCCTTGTCGTTTTATTCGCCCTCTCTTTTTGTTTGCCTCTTTTTCGCTTGCTTTTTGTTTGCTCGTGTGTTTGATTGCTTGTTTGTCGCAATGGCTCTACCTAGATTCGGTGATCTTCACCTTAAAAGATTAGAAGAGATCGAAAGCAACGTCAGGAGTTTTATGGTTTTGCAATTTGAGCATAATAATTTCTTCAGAAACGAGCTTAAGGAACAAAAAAGCTTTATGAGTTATATGAACAAAGAGCTCGATGATATGTCTAAAGAATTTGATGGTTTGAGATCCCAAATTGCTCGTCTTGAAAAGTTGATAGCTGAAATATTGGATAAGCAGGCTACCTTAGTTAATAAGATGGCCGCTAAACCGGATTTCTATGAAAATAAAGATGAAGATCTAAAAGTTATTGATGTGTCCCCTATTAAATCTTTGTTTTGCAATATGAATCTTGATAATGATGAGGCTGAATATGATCCACCTTTACCTAGAAGGCGTTCCACAAATTCGGAGTTTTTAGATCTTGATGCTAAATTTGATAAAAGTGGGACTGAAGAAATCAAAACCCTAGATGCTAATAAACCCACTATTTTGGATTTCAAGGAATTTAATTATGAAAATTTCTCTTTGATTGATTGTATTTCCTTGTTGCAATCCGTGCTAAATTCTCCTCATGCTTATAGTCAAAATAAAGCGTTTACTAAACATATCGTTGATGCTTTGATGCAGTCTTATGAAGAAAAACTTGAGTTGGAAGTTTCTATTCCTAGAAAACTTTATGATGAGTGGGAACCTACTATTAAAATTAAGATTAAGTATCATGAGTTCTATGCTTTATGTGATTTGGGTGCTAGTGTTTCCACTATTCCCAAAACTTTGTGCGATTTGCTAGATTTCCGTGATTTTGATGATTGCTCCCTAAACTTGCACCTTGCGGATTCCACTATTAAGAAACCTATGGGAAGAATTAATGATGTTCTTATTGTTGCAAATAGGAATTATGTGCCCGTAGATTTTATCGTTCTTGATATAGATTGCAATCCTTCATGTCCTATTATTCTTGGTAGACCTTTCCTTAGAACGATTGGTGCAATTATTGATATGAAGGAAGGGAATATTAGATTCCAATTTCCATTAAAGAAAGGCATGGAACACTTCACTAGGAAGAAAATAAAATTACCATATGAATCTATCATGAGAGCCACTTTTGGATTGCCTACCAAAGATGGCAATACCTAGATCTATCCTTACTTTTATGCCTAGCTAGGGGCGTTAAACGGTAGCGCTTGTTGGGAGGCAACCCAATTTTATTTTTAGTTTTTTGCTTTTGCTTCTGTTTAGGAATAAATATTTGATCTAGCCTCTGGTTAGATAATTTTTTATGTTTTAATTAGTGTTTGTGCCAAGTTAAACCTATAGGATCTTCTTGGATGATAGTTATTTGATCTTGCTGTAATTTCCAGAAACTTTCTGTTCACGAAAACAATTGTTAAATATCACCAGAACGTGATAAAATAGTGATTCAAATTGCTGATGATCAATAAACAAATTTTCTATGTCGTCCTATTTTGGCTGACTTTTTGGAGTTGCACAAGTTTGCGTTAGTTACAAATTACTATAGACTATTCTGTTTTTGACAGATTCTGTTTTTCGTGTGTTGTTTGCTTATTTTGATGAATATATGGCTAGTAAAATAGTTTATAAACCATAGAGAAGTTGGAATACAGTAGGTTTAACACCAATATAAATAAAGAATGAGTTCATTACAGTACCTTGAAGTGGTCTTTTGTTTTGTTTCGCTAACGGAGCTCACGAGATTTCTGTTGAGTTTTGTGTTGTGAAGTTTTCAAGTTTTGGGTGAAAGATTTTGGTGGATTATGGAACAAGGGGTAGCAAGAGCCTAAGCTTGGGGATGCCCATGGCACCCCCAATATAATCTAAGGACACCATAAAGCCAAAGCTTGGGGATGCCCTGGAAGGCATCCCCTCTTTCGTCTACTTCCATCGGTAACTTTACTTGGAGCTATATTTTTATTCACCACATGATATGTGTTTTGCTTGGAGCGTCTTGTATGATTTGAGTCTTTGCTTTTTAGTTTACCACAATCATCCTTGCTGTACACACCTTTTGAGAGAGCCATACATTATTTGTAATTTGCTAGAATACTGTATGTGCTTCGCTTATATCTTTTGAGCTATATAGTTTTGCACTAGTACTTCACTTATATCTTTTAGAGATCGGTGGTGGATTTGTTTTATAGAAACTATTGATATCTCATGCTTCACTTATATTATTTTGAGATTCTTAAATAGCATGATAATTTGCTTAAAGAATCCTAATATGCTTGGTATTCAAGATTTGTAAAAACTTTCTTATGAGTGTGTTGAAAGCTAAGAAAAGTTTGATGCTTGATAATTATTTTGAGATATAAAATGGTGATATTAGAGTCATGCTAGTTGAGTAGTTGTGAATTTGAGAAATACTTGTGTTAAAGTTTGTGATTCCCGTAGCATGCACGTATGGTGAACCGTTATGTGATGAAGTCGGAGCATAATTTATTTACTGATTGTCTTCCTTATGAGTGGCGGTCGGGGACGAGCGATGGTCTTTTCCTACCAATATATCCCCCTAGGAGCATGCGTGTAATACTTTGCTTTGATAACTTGTAGATTTTTGCAATAAGTATATGAGTTCTTTATGACTAATGTTGAGTCCATGGATTATACGCACTTTCTTCCTTCCACCATTGCTAGCCTCTCTAATACCGCGCACTTTTCGCCGGTATCATACACCTACCATAAACCTTCCTCAAAACAGCCACCATACCTACATATCATGGCAGTTCCATAGCCATTCCGAGATATATTGCCATGCAACTTTCCACCGTTCCGTTTATTTTACACGCTTCATCATTGTCATATTGCTTAGCATGATCATGTAGTTGACATCGTATTTGTGACAAAACCACCGCTCATAATTCTTTCATACATGTCGCTCTTGATTCATTGCATATCCCGGTACACCGCCGGAGGCATTCATATAGAGTCATATTTTGTTCTAAGAATCGAGTTGTAATTGTTGAGTTGTAAGAAAATAAAAGTGTGATGATCTTCATTTTTAGAGCATTGTCCCAAGTGAGGAAAAGGATGATGGAGACTATGATTCCCCCACAAGTCGGGATGAGACTCCGGACGAAAAAAAGAGGCCATAAAAAAAAAGAAAAGGCCCAAATAAAAAAATGAGAGAAAAAGAGAGAAGGGACAATGTTATCCTTTTACCACACTTGTGCTTCAAAGTAGCACCATGATCTTCATGATAGAGAGTCTCTCATTTTGTCACTTTCATATACTGGTGGGAAATTTTCATTATAGAACTTGGCTTGTATATTCCAATGATGGGCTTCCTCAAAATGCCCTAGGTCTTCGTGAGCAAGCGAGTTGGATGCACACCCACTTAGTTTCTTTTGTTGAGCTTTCATATACTTATAGCTCTAGTGCATCCGTTGCATGGCAATCCCTACTCACTCACATTGATATGTATTGATGGGCATCTCCATAGCCCGTGGATACACCTAGTTGATGTGAGACTATCTTCCCCCCCTTTTGTCTTCTCCACAACCACCATTCTATTCCACATATAGTGCTATATCCATGGCTCACGCTCATATATTGCGTGAAGATTGAAAAAGTTTGAGAATGTCAAAAGTATGAAACAATTTCTTGGCTAGTCATCGGGGTTGTGCATGATTTAAATACTTTGTGTGGTGAAGATAGAGCATAGCCAGACTATGATTCTGTAGGGATAACTTTCTTTGGCCATGTTATTTTGAGAAGACATGATTGCTTTGTTAGTATGCTTGAAGTATTATTATTTTTATGTCAATACTAAACTTTTGTCTTGAATCTTTTGGATCTGAATATTCATACCACAATTAAGAAGAACTACATTGAAATTATGCCAAGTAGCACTCTGCATCAAAAATTCTGTTTTTATCATTTGCCTACTCGAGGACGAGCAGGAATTAAGCTTGGGGATGCCTGATACGTCTCCAACGTATCTATAATTTTTGATTGCTCCATGCTATATTATCTACTGTTTTGGACATTATTGGGCTTTATTATTCACTTTTATATTATTTTTGGACTAACCTATTAACCGGAGGCCTAGCCCAGAATTGCTGCTTTTTGCCTATTTCAGAGTTTCGCAGAAAAGGAATATCAAACGGAGTCCAAACGAAATGAAACCTTCGGGAACATGATTTTTAGGAAGATTATGATCCAGGGGACTTGGACCCTACGTGAAGAAACAAAAGAGGAGGCCACGAGGTAGGGGGCGCGCCCTCCACCCTCGTGGGCCCCTGTTGCTCCACCAACGTACTCCTTCCTCCTATATATACCTATGTACCCCCAAACGATCAGATACGGAGCCAAAAACCTAATTCCACCGCCGCAACCTTTTGTACCCACGAGATCCCATCTTGGGGCCTGTTCTGGAGCTCCGCCGGAGGGGGCATCCATCACGGAGGGCTTCTACATCATCACCATAGCCTCTCCGATGAAGTGTGAGTTGTTTACTTCAGACCTTCGGGTCCATAGTTAGTAGCTAGATGGCTTCTTCTCTCTTTTTGGATCTCAATACAATGTTCTCCCCCTCTCTCGTGGAGATCTATTCGATGTAATCTTCTTTTTGCGGTGTGTTCGTTGAGACCGATGAATTGTGGGTTTATGATCAAGATTATCTATGAACAATATTTGAATCTTCTCTGAATTCTTTTATGTATGATTGGTTATCTTTGCATGTCTCTTCGAATTATCAGTTTGGTTTGGCCTACTAGATAGATCTTTCTTGCAATGGGAGAAGTGCTTAGCTTTGGGTTCAATCTTGCGGTGTGCTTTCCCAGTGACAGTAGGGGCAGCAAGGCACGTATTGTATTGTTGCCATCGAGGATAACAAGATGGGGTTTTAATCATATTGCATGAATTTATCCCTCTACATCATGTCATCTTGCTTAAGGCGTTACTCTGTTTCCATGAACTTAATACTCTAGATGCATGCTGGATAGCGGTCGGTGAGTGGAGTAATAGTAGTAGATGCAGGCAGGAGTCGGTCTACTTGTCTCGGACGTGATGCCTATATACATGTTTGTACCTAGATATTCTCATAACTATGCTCAGTTCTGTCAATTGCTCAACAGTAATTCGTTCACCCACCGTAAAATACTTATGCTCTTGAGAGAAGCCACTAGTGAAACCTATGGCCCCCGGGTCTATCTTCGTCATATTAATCTTCCAACACTTATTTATCTCCTTTGCTTTTTTAGTTTGCTTTTATTTTACTTTGCATATTTATCATAAAAATACCAAAAATATTATCCTATCATATCTATCAGATCTCACTCTCGTAAGTGACCGTGAAGGGATTGGCAACCCCTTATCGCGTTGGTTGTGAGGAGATATTTGTTTTGTGTAGGTGCGAGGGACTCGCGCGTAGCCTCCTACTGGATTGATACCTTGGTTCTCAAAAACTGAGGGAAATACTTACGCTACTTCGCTGCATCACCCTTTCCTCTTCAAGGGAAAACCAACGCAGTGCTCAAGAGGTAGCAGTGGGCTCCCGAGACCATATGAGGAGTAGGGGGCAGAAGATGGCGAAATGACCTGGAGCTAGCCGTCGGAGAGCCCTTCCACGCCACCACCGCCGGAGAGGACGAGGAGGAGGACTAGGGAGACTGCCCCTGTCGTATCTAGCCGTGGAGTAGACTGCAGGTGCGCCATGGGAAGAGCACTGCCGGAGGTCGAGGCAAGCACCGCGGAGGCACTGCGGCCATTGGAGGGCGTCAGGGAAGAGGTTGCCGCACCGTCGGGGCCAACCGCCAGGATCCCGCGCGTGCGTCACGGTGAGCAAGGGTGGGCGATGGAGCTCGTCGGCGTCGGGGGAACAACACCCACACCTCGAGAATGAGTGGATCCGGGCAGGGGGAGGGGATGTCCGGGCAGGGGGAGGGGGATCCACGGCCGTCATTGTCAGCCGGATCTGATTCGTTTGAGGCGAGGAGGGGAGGTGTGGGGCGAGGGATCTCGTCCCCGGGTCGCCAGCGACATGGTCGTGGCTGGAGGCGTCATGCCTGGATCTCGCGGTCGAAGACGAAGGCCGATGCAGGGTGGGGGGTGGGTGCCTGAGCCGCGCGATCCTGCGTGGATCTCGCCGTCGCCGCGACTGAGAATTAGTTAGAGGAGGCAGGGTGGCCCCGTGTGAGGAAGGGAGAGGAGGTGGCCTGCGCGAGGCCTTCCCAGACCGAGCCGACGATGGCTGGCCTCGGCGGACGTCGGTGGAGGGGCGTGGCGCACCGGCGGTGGTCTGGGTCAGGAAGAGCTGGCGCGCAGCCCCGGTAGGGAGGAAAGTGGCGGGGAGAAGGGAGGTGGCCGGGGCGGCACGGGGTGCCGGGGAAGGAGGAAGGAGGCCGACGTGGGGAGCATAAGGTGGGAGGAGTGCGGGAACTTTTGGATCTGGCGTGATGATGGGGCCGAGTGGGTGGGCTGTGCGGTTTTTCGTTTTGTTTCTTCGCGGTTCGGTTCGCTGTTTGTTTTCAGTGCCGAAGTGTTAGCAGAATAAGCCAGGTGTTATAAGAATAAGACTCTTAAGGGGTGTTATTAGAATAGATCCACCCTATATATATATATATACACACGCACCGTATTACAAGCAAAAAAAATCCCCTCCTAAGTCAAATTAACCTCTCTTGTTGTCAGGCAAAAAGTAGTGATGGACCAAGCGGGCCCACAGATGGAAAGCATCGATATCGCTGATAACCGCTTAATTGGGTGCGAGAGGACAACCACAACCGCTTTGCATGTGGGCCAAACATATATATGTTGAATACCCAAAATGCACAACTTTGATGTGCCACATGCCTCAAAAACCGTAAACCATGCACCCATACAGAGCGAGGTTCATGAAGCGTGCTACATATGATGGTCCCCTTCCCCCCTCTTCACCGCTTACTATATGCTCCTGCTGTAATATGTACAACCCAAAAGAATCCTCATCGATGGTGAAATTAATTAACCTCTCCCGATGTAGGTCAAAGTGATGCATGCATGCATCGACAATGGCCTCGTGGGCCCACAGATGGAAGCGTCACACATGAGTGTCCTAGCTAGGATAACCACCGTGTGCATGCATGTGGCCCAAAGAGGTGTTGTGTGATGTTTGAATAGCCAATTTCACAATTTTGATGTGGCACGTGCCTCGGAAACCGAAAAGTCCCGACACTGAGTGAGGTGTACTTGTTCACGGACACGTACGTATAGTATATATGCTAGTCCCCTCCCACCTCTTTGACGCGTACTATATACCACCATAACACAAACAAAAAAGATTCTACCTTGCTGGTCAAATTAACCTCATTGCCGGCTGTTCGTCAAAGTGATGGACGACGACCTCGCGGGCCCACAGAAAGTGTCACACGCGAGTATCGAGTGTCGTGTAGGACAACCATCGACTGCATGTGGCCAAAACATGTATGTATGAAAGGGTTGTGTAATGTTTTAAATAACGAATTCACGACTCTGATGTGGCACCGGCCTGCCTAACAAAAGGGCCAACCCATACGATGGCTCACAACTCGCAGTGTACTGCTAGCCACCCGTCACCCCAGACGCACACACCCACACACACACCGTGAATCACCGCAATTACGATGCATGTTAAATTAGTTATCCCGTGGTGAACATATGTTACCAAAGGAGGGACGTTTTAATTTCGAAAAAAACAGAGATCATTAAGACGTTTTAGTACATTAATTGATTGAGTTTCTACGGGTATAATGTGCAAAAATCAAATTTGAGCTACATGCACACGTGACAGTGCACCTAAATGGATTGCAAAAACACATGTGTCTCACTGGGTGCATGTTTACTCCCCATACAACAAATTTCAAACATTCAGAATCTTGATTTTTAAATTCTAGTACATCCAAAACTTATTTGAAGTTCATGAAACTTATCGTGTTGTCATATGGACACCAATACAAAGTGGCATTGTACTTTTTTTTTCAAATTTGAGACCAGTTTTGATGTAATCTTTATCTAATTACAAACCGGAGATTATTAATAATTGGGAACCAATATCCCGAACGGATTATTTATTCGAACCGCGAGTGTTAGACCAACAATGGATACGTGCCATGCTTCGGTTAAGCAATAAAGCGGCAGCATTAATCATCCAAATAGAAAAACAATATACGTGTTGCCGCGCGACCCGTGTGCCGTGTGAGCAGGCATGAGTTGACGGGACGCATGCGAGCATTCCACTGCGCAGGCAGACCGGGAGGCGTGCATGCAGGTCTTAGCATTGATGGAGGTGTGCTCACTGCGTAGTGTCATCGGGAGGCGTGCGAGTAGCTGTGTGAAACTTTAGTAGGCATGCCAGCAGTCTGGTGTGCAGGCTCACCGGGAGGCAAGCCATCGGTTTGACTGCCGCCCGCCTCTCTCCCACAACTCCCACTACTCCATATTAATGGTGCGCCCGAGTAGCCGCACCCCCATCCTCGCCACACACACAATCCTCTCTCTCCGCTTGCATCCTCGACGCCACTCTTAGTCCTCAAAGCTGTCAGTGTATGAGGATGCCGCCAAAGCGCCCCATCGGAGGGAGTGGCGAAGCTGGGGCTGCTAAAGCACCGGAGCACGGCGTGGGGATGGAGACAGAGGTTGTCGTCACCGCCGACGACTTATCGCTGCACCCTAACGGCGTCGAGCTTCCACAGCCGGAGATGGAGTTCCACACCGACTCTGGTGACGACCCCGACGACCACTCTGGCGACGACTCTGACGACGACGGACATCTGGTTAGTCATCTATACCCATTTATGTGTCAAATAGATCATAGGGTTTCTCTGGTTACTCTTGCCTCCCCCTTTTTGGAATAGAAATCCTATGGTTATATTCTCCCAACCCATGAAATTTGAGTAAGTTTCGTTAGATCCGTGTAGTGTATTGATTGTTTGAATGGTACAAGTGATAAGTGATTAGTTGTTTCATCTATGCAAATGATTTCTGCTAGTAATCCGACTAGGGTTAGTGTTCGTGCTAATAATTCCTAGCCAGGACTTGACAATTGATTTTGAATGACCTACATATGTTTGTGCCATTATTTTCTTCAAGATTGGTCTATACATAGATGACTGTGCTTAAAAATCGAACCATAATCTCTGGATATGTATAAATAAATAGCCATAAATTCCTAATCCCACTTCATGGCATGTAATCATTGATTTGATGCCAAATTTGTTTTACTATGTGTATAGGTGATGTCTGACGATGTGGACAATGAGGATGAAGATGTCCAGAGGAGGTACAAGAGGCAAATCCTGAGGGAGCTTTATGCGGGAATGCATAACAAGCGTATTAGGACCTGGAACGGCGGCTATCGATGCCCATTTTGCAACCACAAGCTTCATGACGCGTATCTAATTGTTCTGGCGCATGCAAGAGGATGGGTCGTTGACTCCTTCAAGCAGAAGTATTCTCGCCAGGTGGTGCACGGCGCGTACGCCGAGTACCTAGAGAAGCTTCAGGATCGTGCCGGCATGTGAGATGAGATGTGGGATCAAACTATGTATGCTTGAGTATGCTTAATGATGGTTGAACTATGTACTTATGGTTGAACTATGCTTGTGTACGTGTACGCTTATTATCTATGTCTGAGTATGTTTAATCTCTGTTTACGTATGTCTAACCATGGGATATGGATGCAATCAGTTCGGTTGATGGAATCTACCTCCGTCTTGGTTTATTGGTCCCCTTTGTAAAAAAATGTTAGTGCAGGTCAGCAAAAATTATATCGTTGGATGGGTATTTGAGCATAGTGTTCAATGCTATAATTTTTGGTGACATGCATCAACATTTCTTAGTTAAATATTTGGTCAAAATTTGGTACAAATTACAAAGGGGACCAATAAACCAGGACGGAGGTAGTACGTCAATCACACACGGTTTCCAAAATTGGAACCGTGTGCAATGGCTTTCATTTTGCCTGTTGCGTCAATCACACACGGTTGGCTCTAGCAAACTGTCGCCTCCAAAATTCTTTGTGGGACAGAAAACCCTCACCACCCAATTCAAAAAAGGAAAAAGAAAACCCTCACCATCCCCACGTCACAAAAACCCTCACCCCACCCGCCACCCCCTCCGGTCCCCATTCACACCTGCACATGCTCCTCCGCATCTATGCATGGCACCGCCTATCATGCCGAGAAACACTTAGCTCGATGCGTGCCGCCGCCGCCAGGCTGCCGGCAAAGCCCACCGCATTCCGCCACTTCCACTTGCCGCCGCCTATCGCCGTCGACTTTCTCGACACTGCTCGTGGTCGACCCAGCTCCGCTTGGTTGGGGAATCTGTCGTACCGAGGGTTCTTTCTCATGGATAACTAGGTAACTAATTTAATGAGATATTATCTCATCTCTTATCCGAGTTCATCTGCCTCCTTTAATCACCTGGCCGAAATCATCATGAATTCATTTTTATTCGAGCTGATTTAAGGGTTTTCTTCCGTTCATAGAGTGTACAGTGCGTGGACACATCAGGACCTTGCGGCCTCCGCCAGACATTCCATCTCACCGTACCAGATGACTTGAGGATGCGCGCGGTATGTTCAATCTCACCCTATATCGGCTGGCATGCCTACTTTCCTGAACATATTCTAAATATTACTACATTTGGATAAAAGGTGCCACATTCACCATATATGTCAAAGGGGATTTTCTCCTCTTCTTTCTATATTAGGCAAATTAATGATGTATTGTTCTTTCGATTACTCTCATATTTCCATGACATCATGTTTACCCTATCTGTTTAATTATAGATTTTTGTCCGTCGATTTTGAGTCTTGTACAATTCTTTAAATTTGGGCCCATATTTGCATGTTACCATATTTTCTTTAACAATTTTCTGCAGTGCGTCCCTTGCTATGCAACAGAATCTGTAGTGCACAATCTTTTGCTTTACATAAATCAAGACTGCAGGGATGTCATACTGCACACAAACCATGGATTTACAATCGTTGCTACTGTAAGACTTGATGAACGTGGTGACTCCTATTTTGGCACTGGCTTTTGGAAAGAAATTTCTAAGTTTTATGAAATGAAAGCTGGCACTAGAATTGCACTACACATAAAAGGGCCTGGTAATGAGATATATGGTAACTTCCCTGACGATATCATCCGTCCAGACTTTGTTCGAAGTAAGTTTTCTTTTCAACTATCTGCATGTTGACTTACCCAGCAATATCAAATGAATTGTGTAGTATTTAAGCAACCAACTGTTATTCCCTTTTCTTACTATATTCCTACCTAATAACTTCTAGTTGCCAATACACTTTTCTATTGCCCTGTTTTAACTAAATATTCCCTGTACTCCCATTTCTATCAGAAAGCACCGCTGACAAGGAGACTCCAGAGGTGGAGAATGGGGCTGCCAATAAGCAAAGGCGGGGTGCGCTAGAACCGCAAGCGACTCCAGCAACCCTAGACTTCATCAGCAGCCTCCCCGATGATATGTTGATAGTCATCATCTCCCTCCTCCCAGTCAAATATGGGGCGCGGACAACTGTCCTTTCCCAGCGGCGGGGCCCCATATGGAACTCCAGCCCTCTCGACCTCATCGACACCCACGAGCTCTACCATGGCTCTCGCAAAAGCTTGGATGCGTTCTCCAAGATCCTCGGCAGTCACCTTGGCCCAACCAGAGGCCTTAGAATGGGCAAGTTTCGTTCCAATGGCAAGGACCGAGCCAAGCTTGACGACTGGTTCTGATCCCCCGCCCTAGATCAGCTTGAGGAGCTCACTTTTGAGGATGGGCATATGCAGTCACTGCCAACGTCCGCACTCCGCCTCGCGCCCACGCTGCACGTCGCCCAGTTCAGGAACTGCCACCCCCCTTAATGACGCGCCCGCTCTTATTCTACCACGACAGAAGCACCTCGAGCTCGTTGCCGTCTGCCTCTCATACGGTGACATGGAGCGCCTGCTCCGTGGCTGTACTGCATTCGAGTACCTTCGTCTTCAGGCGATCAATGGGTTGAGTACCTTCCACATCACCTCCATGACTCTCTGGACTATTTATGTGTGTTGCTGGTGCGATATGAAGACATCACAAGATGTGTAGCACGGTATGGTCATTGAGGACACCTGCACTTGAGAGATTACTTGTAGTTGATCAAGAAGGTCCAACAAGAATCAATGTCATTTATGCACCGAAATTGACAGTGGTGGGCTACTCGTCTGACAAATACTCCAAACTTGTTATTGGATCCACACTCGTTCAGGTACAACATCCGCCTTCTACCTCTCCTTCTACAAATTAACATTATTTCTAATTTTGAAGATGTTTGTTCGTCTGTCATTCAGAAAATGATCCCGACAAGCTTGACCCTGAAACTATGCACAATGAAGGTCTTGGCACTAGAATCTATTGGCCCCAACCTGGAGCAAGTTGTCAGTTTCCTGAGATGCTTTCCATGCCTGGAGAAGCTATATATAGAGGTGATGTTCCTTTCCTGTTAAATGTTAACCATAAGGGAGTTCAATTTGTGACACCTTTTTCCAAGTTTACAATGACAATGTACTACGATTTCTGAAGTATTCTTTTGGAGGATTTCAGTACATACATGTTCCCCCCCATATTGGTTGCTTGATCCATATGGTTACAATCAATAAGCATTTCTCCTTTGGATTCATCTGTACTAGTTATATTAGGGAACTTTTCATGCACTCCAACCTCTTGTGAAGAAGGCTACATTTTCTAGAATGTAATCAAATGCCCATGTTAATCATGTCAGGTCGAAGATGACATGTTAGTGCATTTTACAAATCCTGCAAACCAAATAGGCCTGTAGTAATGTTCATAACTGCAGGTAGGCACTAACACGTTTTCTTCTTTTGCAGATAAGATTAGGCCCAGTGGTGATAATGTGATACAATATGACAATCACGTCGAATGCCTAGATCTGCATCTCTAAGAAATTACTTTGAACTCCTACCGAGGGACGTTACCGGAGATTATATTCGCCAGGTTCTTTGTTCTCAGAGCAAGGGTGCTGAAGGAAATGAGGTTTGCCCTACATTTATTTCGCAAAAATGAATGGTTTGTTGATCAACGCCGGCGCCTGCGGCAGAATGGAATAGGCTCCAAAAATGCATTTGCAAAAATTGTGACTTCTCGGTGGCTGAGCCCTTTGCAAAAATTGTGAGGTTTTGAAACCAGACTTAGAAGTGGTAATATTAGTTTGAACCTCTCTGATATCCATGTTCAGTGGATCAGCGCGAGCGTTTGCAGCTGATAAGCTGAATTTCATTTCTAATATCAGTTTGAACCTTGTAATCTTCGAATTTGAGCCATATAACTCTGGAATTTGAACCTTGTAATATTTTGAGCTTTTGTGGTACAATCATTGAAATGGCATCGTATGAGACTCGTATATTGGTAGCGCTATTTTGACCGTAATATGCAATGGTCTTAGATTTTATTAACCATTCTTGAATCTTTTTACCTTGTTGATCTCACAACACATGATCTGTATAGCTAACTCGGCTGCGATCTTCGACATTATTGCAGACAGTTGGTTTCTTTCACCGTGTGCCCTATAGAGCACAGAATTAATTATCGCACTCGATTGTCCATCATCCTTCTGTGTAACTTTGACCTCATCACCCACGGGTAAACTTATCACCGAAGTCATTCCACACACTTCGTTTTTACAAAGCTTTTTGCCAATAAACGCCCACGATTTGTCCTTCTTCTAGCCGACGCGTGGCCAAACTAGTCGGGCGGGAAGCTTGCGCGGTAAACTGCGCGGTAGCGCGGGAACAGGCTCACTGATGATACATTTGGTGCCACTTCGAGCCCACGTGTGCGGTGCTATGTTGTCAAGCGTGCACTGGAATCCTCCGCTATGAACGCCGTGACAAGACATGACGATTACAGGCCGGCCGACCCCCATTTATTACAGTGGCTATTTAACCCTTGTGTCTCTTCAACCTTTCGATCAAGCCCCACCATTGCAAGAAGCACACCCACCACGAGAAATTCTTAGAGGGTATCCTGCGCGGCTCCAATGGCACACCGAGCGGCTGCCGACGACGAGCAGCACTTCTGTCAAGACCCCGATCCTAAGTCACACCGATCTAGCATGTAATACATCATATCACTATGCGGCCTCACGCACGGTATTCCCACGGGTGCCACCTTACCTGGCCCAGGACCGTTTGCGCCTTTTGGCTCACGTAAATGATAGTGTCGCTAGCATCCATATGACAGAGAACTCGGGCCGACATGACTAGTCGTAAACCCAAAGTGGCACTAGCTTACAGGGATAGGCATACATGACCCAGCAACGAACGTGTCGGTCATCAACGTATGAACCCAAGTCGTAGCAAGCTACAAGTACTTAAAGAAACAACGCGTGACATTTCCCCGAAGGGACAGACACAGGAACGAAGAAGGACACATGCTGGCCAGCCTAAGTGTTCCGGAGCGGTAGCAAGCTACCATGGCTCAGTGGAAGCACTAGGAGACATTTCCCGGTAAGAGAGGCTACCAAGAATAAACAACTAGGTTGTCGGACCCCACACATACCAAGCATTTCATTAACATACACACAATATGCTCGATATGTGCAAATACAACATGGCACCACAACAAAACTCTACGACTCAAAGTATTTATTCATTAGGCTCCAAGGAGCTAGATATTACAAACATGGGTCTGTTGACCCAGCATTCAAGTCATACAAGCAATAAGCACATGCGGAAGCTTAACTTGTCTGAGTACAGACAACTACAAATGAAAAAGGCTGAGAAGCCGGACTATCTACAAGACCCTGCCGAGGGCACAAGATCGTAGCTGAGGTAACAAGCTAAACGTCGAAGTCCACGCGGAACTACTAGTGAGAATGAAGTCTCTCTGCAAAAACATAAATTAAGCAAACGTGAGTACAAATTTACCCAACAAGACTTACATCAGAACTAGCTACATATGCATCAGTATCAACAAAGGGGTGGTGGAGTTTAACCGTTGCAAGCCAGCTTTGACTCGGTGGCTATCCTGAACTATGACTGCAAGTAACTCTTTTGGGGTGGCGCACACGAGTCCACATATTCACCAATCAATACTCCACTATGCATCCGCTCCCGTCTCCCTACGAGAACGCCATCCATAGCACTCACGCTTATCTTGCGCATTTTAGAGTATCCACTTTCACTTGTCTATGAACTGTATGGGCAACCCAGAAGTCCTTTACCGCGGACGCGGCTATTCGAATAGATGATGTATAACCCTGTAGGGGTGTACTTCTTCACACATGCTCTCGCCACTCACCACCATGTACACATCGTGTATCTCGGCAACCTTCAAGCGAAAGCCTGGCGAGGGAGTCGGCCATGACCTGACTAACCACACAAGTCTCTAGTCCAGGTGTATCACCTATTCGGGTTCCATCCGCAAGGAGATCCGGCCGGGGTTTCGCTCACGGCCCCAAACGATGAGAGTAGGGTTCCCGAGGAACCAAACGGGCGTCTCGGTACACCGTGCCTCGTGTATCTACCACATCATAGCCCACCCCTAGGGCCAGCGCTACACACGGGCCCCAACACATATCCTACAAACACCAGAAACTAGTTGCAACTCCTGGACAAAGATCGAGGCGATTAATAAGCTGAGAGGGGCGAGTTACTGGAACCCAATGTGTGGTAGTAACTGTTCATGGATCACAAACACAGAACTCAGTTCCTGAGGACGGTTTCAATGAGACAACCTACCATGTACTCCTACATGGCCTCTCACCGCTACCTTTACCAAATCGTATTCACACACTTAGCTCTCAATAGTGAGACATGTCCACCACATTCCAATTCATCCGAGATGAATCAGACCTGACTCAACTCTAAGCAGTAGCAAGCATGACAACAAGCATGAATGAGTAGGCACATCAACGCTCAAACAACTCCTACTCATGCTAGTGGGTTTCATCTATTTACTGTGGCAAAGACAGGTCATGCAGAGGAAAGGGGTTCAACTACCACATCATGTAACAGTTGAATCGTTGTTGTCCTAATGCAGTAAAAGAGAGCAGAAGCGAGAGAGTGGGATTGTATCGGAATGAACAAGGGGTTTTTGCTTGCCTGGCACTTCTGAAGATAGTATAGTTCTTCATCGATGTCATCGAACTCATCGTCGGAACCACGTCTACTGAGAGGGGACAATCACCGGCAAATGAGGGGAAACACAATCATTGTAATGCAACAATATGATGCATGAATGAGACATGGCAATATCATGTTTATTGAGCTAATGCAATTAGCAACCAGATTAAATGAAGATGGTTTGAACCAAAGGTTCAAATTCAAACTCCATATGTGATTAATTAAATGCCAATTATGCACATTGTCATATACAACAACCTTAGGTTGTCCAAACATCCATGCAAATGGTACATATGGATAGATTGTATTTTTCTGATCATTTTCATGTATAAATTATTTCATTTGCAGTTATGGTTGATTTTCTATGATTTTCTGAAGTTTATAACATTTTCTGGAATTTCCTGGTTATTTAAAATAAGCTAAATCCAGAAAATGCTTTGTTGCATCAGCATTACATCACTGTGATGTAAGTGGTCAACGAGGCCGTTCCAGGTCAAACTGACTAGTGGGTCCTGCGTGTTAGTGATTAACTAAACTAACTAAATTTGGTTAGCACTAACCTAGGTTAATTAGCAGGGCGGGGCCCCACCTGTCATTGACCTAGGGGAGGTCAACCCCTGGTCAAACCTGGACTAACCACTGGCGTTTAGCCGCCGCCGGCAGCGGACGCGGCGATGGGGCACGGGATTCGCCTCTGGCGACCAAATGGACGGCAGAGGCCATCTACGTGATGCGGGCACTCCCCGCATCGAGTGGTGTTGGTGGTTGGTCGGGGGTGGCCGGAAGCGTCGCCGACGATGACTTTGGCGGCTGCCGGAGCTCGGGTGCGCTCGGGGTCGTCAGTACGACGAGTGTGGAGGCGCGGGGTTAGCTCCTACGTGCTCTACACGGTGCGGCGAGTGCGGTGGACATGACAGCCAGGCCGTTGTGTGGCCGGAGTCACATCGGCGGCGAGCACAGGCGGCGGCGCGTGCGGGTGAGCTCGGTGCGGTGCGTACGGTGTAGGAGGGAGAGAACAGAGAGGGGGAGGACGGAGCAGGGCTCACGGCGATCTCGGCGGAGCAGACGACGAGGTCGGGGCGGTCGGAGCTGAGCAGGGCGACGAGGGGGATCTCCAATGACGGCGGTCAGGGATGAGCTCGGTGCAGGGTCTCTGGGACGAGCGAGCGCTCGGGGCTCGGTATGTTCGGTGAAGTGGACGTCTGCGGTGCCCGTGGACAGGTCGGGGCGGCGACGGTGGCTGCGGCTACATCGACGGCGAGCTCGTGGCTGCGTCCGCCATGGCGTCCAGGGAGCGAGGGAGAGAGCAGGGGGAGTGAGAGAGGTCGGGCAGATCGGGATGACACCGGGGCATTCATCCACACGTCCAGGGGCTCGGCGACAAGCAGGAGGTGGCGAGGCGCGTGCTCGCGCGTGGCGGCCACACGCGCTGTCCTCCTGGCGGGAGGTAAGTGATGACTGGCAGAGGCCAGTGGGCTGGGCCTCTACCGGGCCTCCAGGTAAGTGCCCGGTTCTTTCTCTCCCTCTGTTTTATTTTCTGTTTTCTAATTATTTTGATCTATTTTGAATTATTAAGATACTAACTCATTTTGTAAAATCCTAAAAATAATTGTGGGCACTATTTGAATTATTTCCAACAGCCCCCAATTGTTTTCAAAAGTATCGAAGCATTTAAAATATTTATAGGCATTAAATGCCCCAATTCAAATACAATATGATTTAACTCAAAAATCCATAAATGGCCAAGAAATATGCTCATCATTTTCGGCAGAGGTTTTCACCTTTATCAGAAATCATGAACATTTTCAAAGGCATTTCGGGTTCTTTGAAAAGGATTTTATTTGAACCTATTTGAATTCTTTCTAGTGCTAGGGTTTGATCAATCCCCATTTCAGCTTTACATCAAATTTAACATGATGCAACAGACAAGTGCTAGCCTAGTGCAAGATAAAGCTAGGGATGTGACAACTCACCCCCACTAAACAAGAATCTCGTCCCGAGATTCAAGACGTGAGGTAAGAAGACAAAGGGGATACAAAGCTAACACGATCTTCATGATCCATTGCTTCAAATTGATCTTAGCATCTTTGCTTTCGAGATCTTCATCCAACACGATGATGACAGACAGGAACTCTACAGGAATCGATCTCCTCGAAGATCGAGCACTCAAGATCAACTCATGGAGTGAGATGTAGGAACATCTCTTGAGCTGAGACACAAAACACACATCAAGAGAGATGGAAGAAACAGATGACGGAGGTTCAATTTGGTAGGCAACATTCCATGCTTAAAGAAGATGGTGGGCGGGGTCAAGGTAGCGAGGAGCTAATTGCCCTGATTCCATAGTGAGGCACCCCAGGGAAGGTGACTCATAGAGTTATTCCCTTAAGTTGCAAAAATAATTACTTTTGATATAGAGATCATTGAAACTCTCTATACCAAGCTAGGGCAATTCGCAATCGATCGTTTCAAAGAGTTCTATAGAATGGCATAGAGATCATTGAAACTCTCTAGACCAAGCTAGGGCAATTCGCAATCGATTGTTTGAAAGAGTTTGATAGAATGGCATACTCGGGCTAGAATTGATGATGTGGACTACCTTGTTGAAGACAACGCAATGGATGATTTTTGCTTGTTGTCGGAAATGGATGGGACCCATGGTAGGACCACCTTTGAAGATGATCCTGAACAGCAATTACTGAGAAGGGCAGCCCATGGGAAAATGGCACAATGGCGGTGCAAACTAGGAACAAAATGCAAATGTTGGAATGTTCCAACCATCATATCTGCCTGAGATTCAGATCTGGTTAGTAACAGGATACTTCAGACTCAACATGTCTGAAAAGAAGAATTGCAACACAAATCGACGAGATAACGTTGCGAGATTCTCGGGAAATGAACTACGATAGCAAGCTCCAAAACATGAGCCGGTTCTGCTACATACATGTGAACACGCTGTCCAAGACAAGCATAACCACGTAGATGTCTTACAATAAACACTACCGAGTTCTGGTTGGGAACCATCATCGAGGATATCGAAGTCTTGTGCATGATCTAGATTTAACACAACAAACTCCTTTTCCTTAAGCAAATCAATCAATGGCTTGGTGTGCTAGGAAACACATATGGAGTGGCAGCGGCCAACCTATCAAACCATAGAGTACTTCGCACATATGCGTGACTAACTTGGGATGATTCCAGAGGAAGCAAAAACAAGCTTTCTCAAATTCACGGCGGCAACTTACATCAAGTTGACGTGAATTAGAGGAAGTCACTTCTTTCATCCAAACGTATACCTCATGAGCGGAACATGAAAGAAATGCTTACAAAGTTTCCAATGCTAGCTTTAATGTTCATCATGATGTTGGGGAACGTAGTAATTTCAAAAAAATTCCTACGCACACACAGGATCATGGTGATGCATAGCAACGAGAGGGGAGAGTGTGTCCACGTACCCTCGTAGACCGAAAGCGCAAGCGTTAGCACAAACGCGGTTGATGTAGTCGTACGTCTTCATGATCCGACCGATCCGTGTACCAAACGTACGGCACCTCCGAGTTCAGCACACGTTCAGCTCAATGACGTCCCTCGAACTCCGATCCAGCTGAGCTTTGAGGGAGAGTTCCGTCAGCATGACCGCGTGGTGACGGTGATGATGGTGCTACCGACGCAGGGCTTCGCCTAAGCACCGCAACGTTATTATCGAGGTGGAATATGGTGGAGGGGGGCACCGCACACGGCTAAGAGATCAAGAGATCAATTGTTGTGTCTCCAAGGGGTGCCCCCCCTCCCCGTATAATGGAGTGGAGGAGGGGGAGGGGGCCGGCCTCCCTAGGCGCGCCCCATGAGGAGTCCTACTCCCACCAGGAGTAGGACTCCCCCCTTCCAAGTGGGAGTAGGAGAGGAAAGGGAAGGAGAGAGAGGGGGAAAGGAAAGGGGGGCGCCCCCCTCCTTGTCCAATTCGGACTGGGGGGAAGGGGGCGCGCGGCTGCCCTTGGCCGCCCCTCCTCATCTCCACTAGGGCCCAATAGGCCCATTAGTCTCCCCGGGGGGTTCCGGTAACCCCCCGGTACTCCGGTATATGTCCGAAACTCCCCGAAACCATTCCGGTGTCCGAACATAGTCGTCCAATATATCGATATTTATGTCTCGACCATTTCGAGACTCCTCGTCATGTCCGTGATCATATCCGGGACTCCGAACAACCTTCTGTACATCAAAACACAAAACTCATAATACCGATCGTCATCTAACTTTAAGGTTGCGGACCCTACGGGTTCGAGAACTATCTAGACATGACCGAGACACGTCTCCGGTCAATAACCAATAGCGGAACCTGGATGCTCATATTGGCTCCTACATATTCTACGAAGATCTTTATCGGTCAAACCGCATAACAACATACGTTGTTCCCTTTGTCATCGGTATGTTACTTGCCCGAGATTTGATCGTCGGTATCTCAATACCTAGTTCAATCTCGTTACCGGCAAGTCTTTTTACTCGTTCCGTAATACATCATCTCGCAACTAACTCATTAGTCACAATGCTTGCAAGGCTTATAGTGATGTGCATTACCGAGAGGGCCCAGAGATACCTCTCTGACAATCGGAGTGACAAATCCTAATCTCGAAATATGCCAACCCAACAAGTACCTTGGGAGACACCTGTAGAGCACCTTTATAATCACCCAGTTACGTTGTGACGTTTGGTAGCACACAAAGTGTTCCTCCGGTAAACTGGAGTTGCATAATCTCATAGTCATAGGAACATGTATAAGTCATGAAGAAAGCAATAGCAACATACTAAATGATCAAGTGCTAAGCTAACGGAATGGGTCAAGTCAATCACATTATTCTCCTAATAATGTGATCCCGTTAATCAAATGACAACTCATGTCCATGGCCGGGAAACTTAACCATCTTCGATTAACGAGCTAGTCAAGTAGAGGCATATTAGTGACACTATGTTTGTCTATGTATTCACACATGTATTATGTTTCCGGTTAATAAATTTCTTGCATGAATAATAAACATTTATCATGATATGAGGAAATAAATAATAACTTTATTATTGCCTCTAGGGCATATTTCCTACACATGAATCATGGAGGAGATAAAAATATTGCCAATGGGCTCAACAACAATTCATCCAGATTTCCATGAGAATGGAATTCCTCAACTATGTGAACAAGGCGATAGCATTGGTCAAAACAAAAGATATAACAGTGTATGCTCGAGGAAACAACCACGAGTAAGACAACATTACGAACATCGTTGGTTCTGATTTGATTTGACGATAGCCCACAGTCAAATAAAAGATTGGATAAGATAATAGGCCCAACAACTGATCATGAGGACCAACCGATGAAGATAGCATCTTACTTGAACACACACACAAAAAGATATCCTGTCAGGACCCCGATCCTAAGTCACACCGATCTAGCATGTAACACATCATATCACTTTGCGGCCTCACGCACGGTATTCCCATGGGTGCCACCTTACCTGGCCCGAGAGCGTTTGCGCCTTTTGGCTCACGTATATGATAGTGTTGCTAGCATCCATATGACAGAGAACCCAGGCCGACATGACTAGTCGTAAACCCAAAGTGGCACTAACTTACAGGGACAGGCATACATGACCCAGCAACGAAGGTGTCGGTCATCAACGTATGAACCCAAGTCGTAGCAAGCTACAAGGACTTAAAGGAACAACGCGTGACATTTCCTCGAAGGGACAGACACAGGAACAAAGAAGGACACATGCCAGCCTAAGTGTTCCGGAGCAGTAGAAAGCTACCATGGCTCAGTGGAAGCACTAGGAGACATTTCCCGGTAAGAGAGGCTACAAAGAATAAACAACTAGGTTGTCGGATCCCACACATACCAAGCATTTCATTAACATACACACAATATGCTCGATATGTGCAAATACAACATGGCACCACAAGAAAACTCTATGACTCAAAGTATTTATTCATTAGGCTCCAAGGAGCCAGATATTACAAACATCGGTCTGTTGACCCGGCATTCAATTCATACAAGCAATAAGCACATGCAGAAGCTTAACTTGTCTGAGTACAGACAACTAAAAATGAAAAAGGCTGAGAAGCCGGACTATCTACAACACCCCTGCCGAGGGCACAAGATCGTAGCTGAGGTAACAAGCTAAATGTCGAAGTCCACGCTGAACTACTAGTGACACAGAAGTCTCCCTGCAAAAACATAAATTAAGCAAACGTGAGTACAAATGTACCCAACAAGACTTACATCAGAACTAGCTACATATGCATCAGTATCAACAAAGGGGTGGTGGAGTTTAACTGCTGCAAGCCAGCTTTGACTCGGTGTCTATCGTGAACTATGACTGCAAGTAACTCTTTTGGGGTGGCGTACACGAGTCCACATATTCACCAATCAATACACCACTATGGATCCGCTCCCGTCTCCCTACGAGACCGCCATCCATAGCACTCACGCTTATCTTGCGCATTTTAGGGTATCCACTTTCAGTTGCCTATGAACTGTATAGGTAACCCAGAAGTCCTTTACCACGAACGCGACTATTCGAATAGATGATGTATAACCTTGCAGGGGTGTACTTCTTCACACACGCTCTCGCCACTTACCACCATGTACACGTCGTGTATCTCGGCAACCTTCAAGCGGAAGCATGGCGAGGGAGTCGGCCACGACCTGACAAACCACACAAGTCTCTAGTCTAGGTTTATCGCCTATTCGGGTTCCATCCGCAAGGAGATCCGGCCGGGGTTTCGCTCACAGCCCCAAACGATGAGAGCAGGGTTCCCGAGGCACCAAACGGGCGTCTCGGTACACCGTGCCTCGTGTCTCTACCGCATCATAGCCTACCCCTAGGGTCAGCGCTACGCACGCCCCCCAACACATATCCTACAAACACAAGAAACTAGTTGCAACTCCTGGACAGAGATCGAGGCGATTAATAAGCCGAGAGGGGTCGAGTTACCGGAACCCAATGTGTGGTAGTAACTGTTCATGGATCACAAACACAGAACTCGGTTCCTGAGGACGGTTTCCATGAGACAACCCACCATGTACTCCTACATGGCCTCTCACCGCTACCTTTAACAAATCGTGTTCACACACTTAGCTCTCAACAGTGAGACATCTTCACCACATTCCAATTCATCCCCGATGAATCAGACCTGACTCAACTCTAGGCAGTAGGAAGCATGACAACAAGCATGAATGAGTAGGCACATCAGGGCTCAAATAACTCCTACTCATGCTAGTGGGTTTCATCTATTTACTGTGGCAAAGACAGGTCATGCAGAGGAAAGGGGTTCAACTACCACAGCATGTAACAGTTGAATAGTTATTGTCCTAATGCAGTAAAAGAGAGCACAAGCGAGAGAGTGGGATTGTATCAGAATGAACAAGGGGTTTTTGCTTGCCTGCCACTTCTGAAGATAGTATATTTCTTCATCGGTGTCATTGAACTCATCGTCGGAACCACGTCTACTGAGAGGGGACAATCACCGGCAAACGAGGGGAAACACAATCAATGTAATGCAACATATGATGCGTGAATGTGACATGGCAATATGATGTTTATTGAGCTAATGCAACTAGCAACCAGATTAAATGAAGATGGTTTGAACCAAAGGTTCAAATTCAAACTCCATATGTGATTATTTAAATGCCAATTATGAAAATTGTCATATACAGCAACCTTAGGTTGTCCAAACATGCCTGCAAATGGTACAGATGGATAGATTGGATTTTTCTCATCATTTTTCATGTATAAATTATTTCATTTGGAGTTATGGTTGATTTTCTATGATTTTCTAAAGTTTATAACATATTCTGGAATTTCCTGGTTATTTAAAATAAGCTAAATCCAGAAAATGCTTTATTGCATCAGCATTACGTCACTGTGATGTCAGCGATCAACGGAGCCAGTCCAGGTCAAACTGACTAGTGGGTCCCGCGTGTCAGTGGTTAACTAAACTAACTAAATTTGGTTAGCACTAACCTAGGTTTATTAGGAGGGTGGGGCCCCACCTGTCATTGAGCCAGGGGAGGTCAAACCCCTGGTCAAACCGGGGCTAACCACCGGTTTTTAGCCGCCGGCGGCAGCAGACGCGGCGGAGGGGCGCGGGATTCGCACTCCGGCGACCAAATGGACGGCGGAGGCCATCTACATGATGCGGGAACTCCCCCGCATCGAGTGGTGGTGGTGGTTGGTCGGGGGTGGCCGGAAGCGTCGCCGGTGACGACTTTGGTGGCTCCCGGAGCTCAGGTGAGCTCGGGGTCATTGCTACGACGAGCGTGGAGGCGCGGGGTTAGCTCCTACGTGCTCTACGCGGCGCGGTGAGTGCGGTGGACATGAAGGCCAGGCCGTTGTGTGGCCGGAGTCACGTCGGCGGCGAGCACAAGCGGCGGCGCGTGCGGGCGAGCTTGGTGCGGTGCGTACGGTGCAGGAGGGACATAATGGAGAGGGGAGGACGGAGCAGGGCTCACGGCGATCTCGGCGGAGCAGACGACGAGGTCGGGGGCGGTCGGAGCTGAGCAGGGCGACGAGGGGGATCTCCGGCGATGGCGGTCGGGGATGAGCTCGGTGCAGCGTCTCCGGGATGAGCGAGGGCTCGGGGCTCAATCTGTTTGGTGAAGTGGACGTCTGCGGTACCCGTGGATAGGTCGGGGCGGCGACGGGGCGACGGTGGCTGCGGCTACGTCAACGGCGAGCTCGTGGCTGAGTCGGCCATGGCGTCCAGGGAGCGAGGGAGAGAGCAGGGGCAGAGTGAGAGAGGTCGGGCAGATCGGGACGACACCGGGGCGTTCATCCACGCGTCCAGGGGCTCGACGGCAAGCAGGAGGCGGCAAGGCGCGTGGTCACGCGCGGCAGCCACACGCGTTGTCCTCCTGGCGGGAGGTAAGTGATGACTGGCAGAGGCCAGTGGGCTGGACCTCTGCTGGCCCGCCAGGTAAGTGCCCGGTTCTTTCTCTCCCTCTCTTTTATTTTCTGTTTTCTAATTATTTTGATCTATTTTGAATTAGTAAAATACTAACTCAGTTTGTAAAATCCTGAAAATAATTGTGGGCACTATTTGAATTATTTGCAACACCCCCAATTGTTTTCAGAAGTATTGAAGCATTTAAAATATTTATAGGCATTAAATGCTCCAATTCAAATACAATATGATTTAACTCAAAAATCCATAAATGGCCAAGAAATATGCTCATCATTTTTGGCAGAGGTTTTCACCTTTATCAGAAATCATGAACATTTTCAAAGGCATTTCGGGTTGTTTTAAAAAGTTTTTATTTGAACCTATTTGAATTCTTTCTGGTCTTAGGGTTTGGTCAATCCCCATTTCAGCTTTACATAAAATTTAACATGATGCCACAGACAAGTGCTAGCCTAGTGCAAGGTAAAGCTAGGGATGTGACAAGTTCACCATGCGTGCCGTGGTGGACACCCACACAAGGTTCATGGACCTCTCGGTGGTGTACACCAACGACCCGGTCTGGGTGGAGCACCCCATCCACATCATGGAGCTGTTGCTTGCCTAAGAGAAGTACAAGGTGGTCGGGTTCGACCTCGAGTACACCCGCGCTCGTGCCGGGACTCGTCCCAAGGTTGCCATCGCCCAGATGTGCGAGCATTTCGCTACGTTTGTCAACAGCCCTCACTACATGTTCACTACGGTGGACATCACCAACGATGTAAAGGCGCTCAAGAATTCGGGCATCGCCTGCCAGAATCTTCTCGACATCCAGGGCCAATACAAGATCTGGGGCAGCAAGGAGCATGAGAAGGACTCACTGGTTCACCTAGCCGGGGCCCTCATCGACCACTACTACAGAGCAATGAAGGATTCGTGCAACAAGGACAAGCGTGCCTGGCACTCGGCCTGGATGGAGAAACTCGACAAATCTCACGTCGTGTACGCGGCCAAGGAGGCGTACATGAGCTACGACATGTACAGGCGGATCGTTGACATGAGGAAGTGCCCCTTCCCCAAAACGGCCAGGGATCCTGCCGGAAGCGGAGCAATGGCAAGCGTCGTCACAACAATAAGTAGATGATTAGATCCTCGTTTCTCCTAGTTTAGTATGCATGTAATTGCTTACTTTGGTGTGTGGAAATGTTATGTGTGTAGTCACTTGTGTAATTGTATGCTTAATTTGGTTATGCAATGCTGTCTTTTTAAGTATATATCTTGATGCTCTATAGATAGAGCGTATATGTTGTGCGGAGAAAGAAAATCACATCGCACACGGACTAAACAATGGAACCCGTCGGTGATGTTTTCACCAATCACTCCCAAATGTATACCAACAATCGTTTGCTCACAACACACACAGCTTGTTAGCAGTAATCGTCTGTGTTGTTATCGGTCTTCGCACACGTTTCCGATTACAGACCAGTTTGCCGCGTATCACACACATCTTGTTAAGTTGAACTGTTTCTGTTATCTTGTCTCAACGCAAACAGTTCATCTGAGTGATCCGCATGCCTTATATCGCACACACCTTGATCTGGCTGACCGTTTCTTTTGTGTTGCCTAATCACGAACAGTTCATCTGAGTGAACTGTATGTTGTATATGGCACACACCTTCATCTGGCTGCCGTTTCTTTTGTTCCTCCTCATCGCAAACAGTTAATTGAACTGAACCGTATGCCCTGCATCGCACACACAACTAAAATCTGAACCGTGTTTGATGCATTCTTCATCGCAAACGTTTTGCACCTTTTTGATGGTTTTTTACACCACCGTTTGCGATTATTGCATCGCACACAGTTTCGTCGAAGGGTCTCTGATCGTAGTGTCGCGTTAGCAGCATCCTACACGAGTGCAAACCAATAGTTCGAAGAGAATTACAAAGTACCAAATCATGCAGAAAAGAATTCAGAGAAGATTCAAATAAAATTCATAAATAAGCTGATCATAACTGCACAATTCATCGGATCTCGACAAACACACCGCAAAAGAGGATTGCATCGGATAGATCTCCAGGAACATCGAGGAGAACATGGTATTGAGAATCAAAGTGAGAGAACAAGCCATCTAGCTACTAGCTATGGACCCGTAGGTCTGTGGTAAACTACTCACGCTTCATCGGAAGGGTAGTAGAGTTGATATAGAAGCCCTCCGTGATCGAATCCCCCTCCGGTAGGATGCCGGAAAAGGCCCCTAGATGGGATCGCACCGGAAGAGAAGGTTGCGGCGGTGGAAAAGTGTTTTCGTGGATACTTCTGGTGGTTTGGGAATATATGTGAATATATAGGACGAAGAATTAGGTCAGGAGGTATTGGAGTACGCCACAAGGCAGGGGGCGTGGCCCCACCTAGGGTGCGCCCTTGTGGCTTGTCGTCTACACCAAGGTCTTGTGACTTGGAGTCCAAGTCCAACAGGTGTCTTCTGGTCCAAGAAAAATCATCCCGAAGGTTTCATTCCGTTTGGACTCCGTTTGGTATTCCTTTTCTGCGAAACTCAAGAACAAGGAAAAAACAGAAATTGACACCCGGCTCTAGGTTAATAGGTTAGTCCCAAAAATAATATAAAATAGCATATTAATGCATGTAAACATCCAAAACAGATAATATAATATTATGGAACAATAAAAAATTATAGATACGTTGGAGACATATCACCTGTCTATCAAGGTGTCTAGTGCGCGATCCTTCTGCAAGAATCGCGTCACAGGCATTACAATTTTGTATGCATTGCTAGTGGGGATTTCCTCCCCGTCAGGCCCCATGGGTCCCACCTCTGCTAGATCCGTCATCTTCAGACCGGTATAATGGGTCTTTACCATCGCCTTGGCTTCCCTTGCACCTTCTCGGCAGGCGGATACTTTCCACGCCTGGATCCAGCGTCGAGCTCTTTTTAGCTGTTCAGCCAGAATGGCCATGTCTTCGGGGATGTGCTCCACCTCGGGCCATAAAACCTGGTAGATATCCTTCATCGTTTTCCATGCACTTTCATGCACCACGGATAGATGATTCGCCATCTCCTCGGGCATCGGACCTCTGGCATCAGGGGGTAAGCCAGACAAAGAAGCTGCCACAGAAATGACGTCAATCTATTCATCACCTCGGTCAAACTACATGACGATCACATTCTTCAGAAAGAAGTGACTTACCAAAGATCATGTCATCCGTTCGCCGATTCTTTGATTTTGCGGCAACCAGCCGAGCTTGTAAGCTCTCAATCTCCTGGGTTTGTCAGGCGTTCTCAGCCCTGAGTGCATTAATGCCATACACCCTTTGGCTAGACATATGCTGGCTCGCTTAATGCTATGACTCTGCATACAACAGATCTTCGCGGGCCTGCTTCAGGTCTCTCTCAAGATGACCTAGGGCTTCCACTACTGCAAGGGATTCTGGCATTAGTGCTACCTCATTCCCTCCATAGCACAAATAAAAGTTAGTAGGACTGCTTACCGTGCGCTCCCTGGTGAATTTCTTCACCTACTCCACCTCGGTCAGAGCATCATCTAGCTTCCCCTTTGTTTGGGCCAGCACCTCATTCAGCTGATCATTCTTCCATCGACCTCCTGTTAAAAGGCAGCAGACACTGATCATTATTCAAGCCTTGGTATGGTCCTAGGGGCCCATACTAAGCCTTAGGGGCTACTACCATAATTGGTAGTCCTATTTGTCCTCGAACAAATATGCAAAATCACAAAATACCAAGAATTCGGATAAATTCCAACCCGCAAGCCCCGCGAAAAGACGTCCAACGATTGGTGAAAGGCACCTCGGGCTGCCCCGAGATAAGCATCTACCGCACTTAGGGCATTGAACTCCTGATCTGAGAAGGCCGGATTCCCTAGAGAAGCTTTCCGTCAGCGGTAATTTGTGGCACATTGGATCTTGGATGGGGAAGCTGAGCTGGTCGCCGAGTCCTCGGGTTGAGGGGCCTCAGATGCGATCCTTGCGGAGGCAGGAGCTTCTGCCTCCCTGGACAAGGTCGCAACTCCCGCGACTCTTGCACTTGTTGCTGAGGGTTGTCTGCAAGATGATTGGGTAAGTTAATATCAAATACCTTTGTACTGGCAGTAAATTAGAAATTACCTTGTAACTGAAGGGGCACTTTCGCCCGCCCCTGTGACCTCAGCTTGAGCTTCTTGAGTCTCTTGCGGGGGCCTTTCTTCCGGAGTCGTTTCTCTACGTGGGCGTTTGGAGAGCGACCCCTTTGGAGAAGAAGTCAGACGACTAGGGGCTGGAGGACGAGGGGCAGTCTTTCGATTAGAGTAACAGAGTGTTACCAATGAAGCTGGCCTCGTCCCCGGCGTGTCAAGGGTAATGGCTACCCTTGAGCCATCAAGGCTCTCCGAAAAAACTCTCCCTTCATAAATAAGGGCTAGATCTTCATCCTCGTTGAACAGAGGGTCCTCTGCACGACAGTGCAGCTCGGGGTCAGGTGCCGGGATGCTTACGCTTGAGGGAGTCCTGGATTAGGGGGTCCTCGGGTGCCCGGACTATTTGATATGAGCCGGACTGATGGGCCATGAAGATACAAGCAGAAGACTTTCCCCCGTGTCCGGGTAGGACTCCTATATGCGTCGACGGCAAGATTGGTGTCTGGATATGTTATTTCCTTCCCCCACAAACCGACTCTGTACAACCCTAGGCCCCTCCGGTGTGTAGGGTTTAGTCTGTAGAGGCTATCAGAATCCTCATAGGTTAGACAACTAGTGTTTAGCCATTACGATCTCGAGGTAGATCAACTCTTGTAACCCTTATAGTCATTGAATACAATCAAGCAGGATGTAGGGTTTTACCTCCTTTAAGAGGGCCCAAACCTGGGTAAACATTGTGTCCCCATTGTCCCTCGTTACCATTGATCTTCAGACACACAGTTCGGGACCCCTTACCCGAGATATGCCGGTTTTGACACTGATATTGGAGCTTTCATTGAGTGTTCCACTATATCGTCGACAGAAGGATCAATGGCTCAACTTGTCATCAACGACGATGCTGTTTCCGGGGAGACTTTTCTCCTTGGCCAACTCTTTGTGTTTGGCGGCTTCGCTCTGCATGCCAATTCAATTGGTCACCTCGAGCAGATCAACAGCTATGCCCCTGGTCACCAGATCAGGTTTGGAAGCTTGAACTACATCGCTAATATCCGAGGAGAATTGGTCTTCGAAGGGTTCTCGGACTCGGCCGCCGCTCCTCATCTACATGAAGGAAGCCCATCGGATCCATCAACAGATTCCGCTCAAGGATTGACTCTCATGCCTGCCCTGGCCTTAGATCCAGAGTGGACCACTCTATCCGAAGACCGGAGGATAAACCCTGCCGAATCCTCTCCCATTACAGAGCTTTTTGCCGGAGACCCAGAGGTGACCATGCCGTCAGCGGGCTCGAAGTCAAACAGGACTCTCCCCGTCATCGGGAAGCCGGACTCGTCTCTGGATGTCAACTCCGAACTCTTGAGGTCTGCGTCCACCGAGCTCGGTCAAGTGGTGATTACCGGGCCCAGATCCACAGGTCCTGAGACACCTGTCCAGCTTTCGCTCCTAAACGAGGCGCTGGACCTAATGCGATTTCTCGCCATCACGGAAGTATCACTTCCAAACTACGCCCAGCCTGAACTGGGGGTTGAGAGCGGGGAATTTTACATCGCACCCACCACCCACTTAATAGCCACTGTCGAGGACTTAACCGACATGCTAGACTACGCCTCCGAAGACATCGATGGTGTCAGATGTGGGGTTTCGGCAAACCCTTAAGGTTCGAACACTGGGGTGCGCACGAAGTCTTTCCGTCCTACCGATCTATGCCCTAGCTCACTAAGATCTCGCAGACGAACTCGACGAACTCGCAACACAGAGAGACACGAGATTTATACTGGTTCGGGCCACCGTTGTGGTGTAATACCCTACTCCAGTGTGGTGGTGGTGGATTGCCTCTAGGGCTGATGATGAACAGTACAAGGGAAGAACAGCCTCCTGAGGTCGAGGTGTTCTTGTGCTTGGTGTCTTAGCGGGTGAGAGCTGGGTGAACTGCTCGATCCGTTCGACCTCCCTCTACTGCGGTGGCTAGTTCTACTTATATAGGCCCTGGTCCTCTTCCCAAATATTGAGCGGGAAGGGAGCCAACAACGGCGGGCAAATTTGAAGGGGGACAGCTAGTACAAGCTATCCTGACAAAAGCGGTCTTCGCCTGCGAAAAGCTCTGGTGGTGACGCCGCCTTGGGCTCCACGATGACCTCCGTCTTGCCGTCCTCCTGGTCTTGGTCTCGTTGCACCAATATAGCAACCTTTGCCTGATGCCTCGGTACTCCTCGCCTGCGCTGGCCTCCTTAGCACCAAAGAGGAAACAATGACGCGGCGCGCGCTGGCGCCCGCCTGGTGTTGATCGTCATGGCTCACGTCACGAGAGCCTCGTGAGGTTTTGCGCCGCCTTGATATCTCCGCTCCTCGTGAGCCTGCCTGGCTAGGCCACTCCAGAGGAGGTCTTGTGTCGTCCGCCTCACGAGGCTTGGCCCCTAGCGAGGGTCTTGGATGCTTTGTTGATGAATGATGGGCCGTATGGCCTGCTAGCTTAGCCACGCCATGGGCCGCAGGCAGGCAGGTCTGGGGACCCCCGTTCCCAGAATGCCGACAGTAGCCCCCGGGCCCAAGGTGCGCTCGGGCTTGGCTTTGCGGCGAAGCCAAGGGTCAAGTTCGGAGCACCGCGGGCCCCAAAAGCCTGCGGCCTCGGTTGACGCGTGGCGGTTGATTGGACGTGGGCGTCTCCGCTTCCCCATGCTGCCTCGGCAACTGCACGACTTGACAAGTCCCTGCGACATGCAAGGAAAACCATCATTACCTGCGATCGTGGGAGACGCCGGTTGGCCTTCTCTTGCTATAAATGGGGAGGGGGCGGAGCCCCCGTCGCCCATCTCTTCCTCGCTTGCTTGCTCCTTCTTCCTTGCTCTGCTGGTAACAACAATGGCGCCTATCAGAAGGTTTTCTGCCGAAGAGAAGGGAAAGGCTCCCCGCGATGATCCGGGGCCACTTCCGCCGAAGAAGAGGTCGATCCATCGCCGTGATGAAGCGGCGATGCAGGTGGTGTCGAGGCCTTGGTGCGAGCGGCCTCCTCCGGGGTACCCGCTACCCTTGTACGCCCTTGCCGAGGGCTCACGAGGACGGAGCAACGAGCAGCGCCGCCCACGCCGCGTCCGGGGTCGCCGCGCCACGGCGACGCGTGCCGTCGCCCCCGAGATCCATGCCGCGGACTCCTCGCGCGAGTTGGTGCTGTGGGCGCTGATGCCTCCGAGCTCCTGGATCCGCTTCCCGCGGTTCTTCTCCGACGTGATGCCGCCAAGGGGGCCACTCGAGCTCTGGTTGCAGCATGCCGACTGCAGCGCTCCAGCTACAGGAGCAGAGATCGAAGCGGTCCCCTCCAGCAAGATCTTCATGACTCGCGGATGGGGCGAGATCGCACGGGTCTGCCGTGCGAGGGGTCCCCTCGCGATCCACTTGGAGTTCGATGGCGTCTCCACGCTCTTTTCAAGGTCTTCGACGCGGAGGGCCGCCGCCTGGAATGCTGCTCCGGAGAGGAGCGCCAAGCTGACGCGTGCCCCGCTCGCGGCCACTCCAGCAGCAGCAGCCCTTGGGAGTCCAGCAGCTCTCCTGAGCTCTATGAGACTCCGGAGACGAGCGATGACAGCTACGTGCCCCCGAGCTCTCGCCGCGCTCGGGGCAGGGCTGCGGAGTCTGGCCGTCGCCGCCGCTGATCTGGATGGGGTTGGCGCCGGCCTCCCGTGGCCCACTGTTGATGATGGCGTCTGCCACGGGAGGGTGTTGATAGGATTCCCCTTAGTTTTGGCTTTTGTTCCCTGCGAAGAATCATGAATTACCCCATGGGGGCGTGTAAGGGCCTGCAATGTCTTTTGTACTTATCTTCCTTGTTATGAAAATTTGGTGAGCGCATGTCCCGTTTAGGCTCGGTCCCCCCTTTCTTCCCTCACGATAGCTTGTTGCTCTAAGCTGAGAGGTCCCGGTCCCCAGGCAGGCTACAGCCGTCGCTGGTATGCCAGGCCGCGTGACGTGGTCAAGGCCAGGAGGTGTGCGTTCCGAGGTCCAGTAAGAGCCCCTGAGGCGCGATGCTCAGGAGGTCCCCCTTAGCGCTCAAGCAGCCATGGTAAGGTGAGAAAGGGAGTTGACGTGGCTGCAACGGGGCTGCGGTAGGGAGAGGATGACCATTAGGCCCCAACATTTAGCTGATCCGAGAGCGGTACCTGGCCTCCTGAGCCGCCAGGACACGCCGCATGTTGCGCTGATAGGCTGACGCCACGCTCGGCAAGCCGAAGGGCATGCGAACGTAGCTGTGTGGCAGGCCCTAGCAGCGGCCCACACGTGAAGGCCAGAAGCGCTCCTGAGATGTGGCCCTGTTGAGCCCTGGGACGTCGATGCAGACACGCAGCCCAGCATCCTCGCCTGGATGGGGAGTTGTGCCTCGTGAGCGTCTGTCGCTACGGATGGCTCTTGCGTCTTGCAGTTCCTGAGTGGTCTTGGTGATGAACTCCTAAGTGGTGGGCACTCCTTGCCCTGTGCTCTCCTAAGGGACACGTGCTGCGAAGTACGCCTCCAAGTGGTGCCCAAATGCCTCCCTCGTGAGGTTGGCAAGGTCTGAGGCCCTCCAGAAGAGAGCCCCCGAGCCCTGTCCGAGGTGGGCGCCGGGCGCGCCTTCCTATGCGATGGAGGGAGGCGCCCCTGGGATGGACGCTGATCCTGATGAGGCTCCTGCCTCAACGCCATCCTCCTGAGGTCCTGCGCGGCGCAACTGCTTCTTCTTTGGGATGGCCTCCGGAGGGCCTTCACTTCTGCTGTCGGGGTCGTCGATTGCTGCCGCTTGGAAGGCGCGCTCAAGGGAGCACACCGCATCTCTCTCTTCACACGGGACCGTGATGATTCCTCCGCTTACTGGCATCTTGAGGACGTTGTAGCCGTGATGGGTGACTACCATGAACTTGGCCAAGGCCGGATACCCGAGGATGGCGTTGTACGGCAGGCGGATGTGCGCGACGTTGAAGTCGATGAGCTCGGTGCGGTAGTTCTTGCGCTCTCCGAAGGTGACAGGCAGGCAGACCTGCCCTATCGGTGTGGTGGAACCGTCGGTCACTCCTGAGAAGGGTTTGGTAGGCTGGAGCTGCTCGTATGGCACTTGGAGGTTTTCCAACGTGTCGACGGACAGGACGTTGAGCCCTGCGCTGCCGTCGATGAGGGTCTTGGTAACCTGCACATTGCTGATGACTTGGGAGCACAACATCGGGAGGGTGCCGGCGGTGGCCGCGCACTTGAGCTGATCTGCCAAGTTGAAAGTGATGGCGCACTGGGACCACTTGAGCGGGCGCGTGGCTTCGAGCTTGGGGAGCACCGCGTTCACCTCACGAGCGAACTGTTTGAAGATGCGCTGAGAGGCTGGGGCCTGGGCGCCGCCCAAGATGCAGGCGATTGCACGCGGCTCCTGGAAGCCCCCAGCCCCTTCGTCCTGATGGTGGTCGTCATTCCTTCTCGGTGGCGGCAGCGGGGGAAGACCGGCGTTGCTTTGTGGGCGATCCTCACGAGGCTGGTCTCTCCAGGCCCCCTCGCGAGGATGGTCCTGCCAGCGGTCCTCGCGAGGCCTATCGCTCCATTCCTGGCGCGGGCCACGGTCGTCCCAGCGTCCGCCTCCGTGTCCTCCTCCTTGGCCATAGCCCCGGTCGCTGCACTCGGGGCGTCGACTGAAGCGTCCTTCTCATATGGCTCTGAGCTCTTGACAGTCGCTGGTGTTGTGGGTGTTCAGTTTGTGGAAGGCGCAGAACGGTCTGCCATTCTTGGATGATTCGGGCTGATCTCTGCCTCGCTTGGTGTCGGGCTCCGCTGCGAGCACAACTGCTTCCTTGCGCTTCACGTCCTTGGCCTTGGCTTTCTTCTCCTCTGCGCCCGCGGTTGGCAGCTCAAGGAGAGAGAGGCGCCCCTCCTCAGCTCTTGCGCACTTGGTCGCCAGGTTGAACAGCTCCTGAGATGTGCAGAGCTCCTCGTGGATTGCGAGCTCTTCCTTCATCTTGATGTCACGGACGCCGTCGGAGAATGCAGAGATGATGGCCTCATCCGTGACCTTGGGGATCTTGAGGAGGGTGTTGTTGAAGCGCTGGATGTACTTCTGGAGGGTCTTCCTGGTTGTTGCTTGATGTGGCGCAGGTCACCCGCGGCCAGCGGGCGGTCGCGAGTGCCCTGGAAGTTGGCGACGAAGCGGTCGCGCATCTCGTCCCAGGAGGAGATCGAGTCGTGCTGCAGGTTCAGGAGCCAGGAGCGGGCTCCATCCTTGAGAGCCATGGGAAACCAGTTTGCCATGACTTTCTCATCGCCGTTGGCTGCTTCGATGCTCAGCTCGTAGAGCTGCAGGAACTCCGCGGGGTCGGCGGTGCCGTCGTAGCGAGGAGGCAGATGCGGCATGAACTTGCCTGGCCAGGCGACGCTATGCAGCTCGGGGGTGAAGGCGCGGCAGCTAGCCGTGGTTGCTGGGGCCCACTTCGGAGGTGGAGCTTGGTCTTGACGAGGTCCGCGCGGCGCCGCTGCGGGCGGTGCGCGGTCTTGATGAGGCGGCGCGGGAAGCGCGGGTGTAGCTTCTCGCAGCCGAGGGATTTCTTGGCAGCTTCTCTCTTCGCGTGCGGGCACTGGGCGTGGTGGATCACGCCGCGGAGCCGCGCGCCTTGGTGCCAAGGCACCGTCTTGGGGCAGAGGTGGTTGAGGCACGCCATGAGCCTCGTCCCCGTGGCTGGTTGAGGGGGAGGTAGAGAGAGGGACAGCGCCGGGGAGCCCCCTGCGGCACGGACGAGCTCGGCGACGCGGGTGAGCCACTCCTCATAGAGGTCGTCGACGGGGCGGTAGTGCAGAAGTTCGTTTGCGGCGAGGAGTGCGGCCCGTGCCTCCATGGGAGCACGACGAGCGTGGGACGAGGAACCGGCCGGGGTCAGCGATGGAGTGGCGGTGCGGCCGTCCTGCCGCACCGAAGGGTGCAGCGAGGACGCCTGCTGCTCTTTCCCCGCCGGGCCGGTGGCAGCGTGGGCGGTGGGAGACGGAGAACGACGAGGTGGTCCACCGACGGGAGCCGTCTGAGCGACGCGGCCGGTGAGGGCAGCCCGACGCTCAGCCCGAGCACGGCGAGCGTCTGCCATGGAGACGACAGAGCGACAGAGCGACTGATAGACGAGAGGGAGGCTACGGCGCACCCCTACCTGGCGTGCCAAATGTCGGATGTGGGTTCCGGCAAACCCTTAAGGTTCGAACACTGGGGTGCGTGCGAAGACTTTCCCTCCTATCGATCTACGCCCTAGCTCGCTAAGATCTCGCGGACGAACTCGACGAACTCGCAACACAGAGAGACACGAGATTTATACTGGTTTGGGCTACCGTTGTGGTGTAATACCCTACTCCAGTGTGGTGGTGGTGGATTGCCTCTAGGGCTGATGGTGAACAGTACAAGGGAAGAACAGCCTCCTGAGGTCGAGGTGTTCTTGTGCTTGGTGTCTTAGCGAGTGAGAGCTGGGTGAACTGCTCGATCCGTTCGACCTCCCTCGACTGCGGTGGTTAGTTCTACTTATATAGGCCCTGGTCCTCTTCCCAAATATTGAGCGGGAAGGGAGCCAACAACGGCGGGCAAATTTGAAGGGGGACAGCTAGTACAAGCTATCCTGACAAAAGCGGTCTTCGCCTGCGAAAAGCTCTGGTGGTGACGCCGCCTTAGGCTCCACGATGACCTCCGTCTTGCCGTCCTCCTGGTATTGGTCTCGTTGCACCAATATAGCAACCTTTGCCTGATGCCTCGGTACTCCTCGCCTGTGCTGGCCTCCTTAGCACCAAAGAGGAAACAATGACGCTGCATGCACTGGCGCCCGCCTGGTGTCGATCGTCATGGCTCACGTCACGAGAGCCTCGTGAGGTTTTGCCCTGCCTTGATATCTCCGCTCCTTGTGAGCCTGCCCGGCTAGGCCACTCCAGAGGAGGTCTTGTGTCGTCCGCCTCATGAGGCTTGGCCCCTCGCGAGGGTCTTGGATGCTTTGTTGATGAATGATGGGCCGTACGGCCTGCTGGCTTAGCCAGGCCATGGGCCGCAGGCAGGCAGGTCTGGGGACCCCCGTTCCCAAAATGCCGACAGATGGTATGGACGACGATGCCGGAGCCCAACCAGGCCAAAACCCGCCTATCACTAGGCGTTGGACGACCAGTTCTACCTACGACGTATACACGCTGGATACGCCCGAGAAGAAGGACGACGATGGTACTCAAGATCCGATTGAGGACAAGCCCGTCGAGGCACCACCAAAGCGCCGACGTCAACGGCGCCGCTCACGATCACATCGGGAAAAAGAAAGCAATACCGGCACCGGAGACAATGACACTCCAGAGAACGCCGAAGAGCCCGACCACCCGTTGAGCCTACGTTGGAGCAGGGTGAAAGGGAAGAAGGTCAATACGGGCCCGAACATGTCGATCACGAGGATTTGGAAGACAGTAACTATTTACCTGCCTCCGAAGAGGATGTCAGCCTCGACAACGAAGATTTCATCATCCCAGAGGAACCCCTCGAACAAGAACACTTCAAGCGACAGCTCATCGCCTCCACGCGAAATCCTGAATAAGAAACAACAACTTCTTCAAGCCGAACAGGATACGCTCAATGACAGATGGACCAAGGTCCTGGCTGCTGAAGAATACGGTCTCAAGCGCCCAACAAAGAGCTACCCAAAACGCAGGCTACTACCACAATTCGACGACGAGGCCCTTGAGCCAATACCGTCAAAATACAATCATGATGATCAACCGGACCGACCACCACGTGGACGAGACAAAGCGGCTAATTATGTCGAACACCAGCCCGCGTCACCTCGCCGTAGAGGCAAAGGGGCAGCGGCTCCAGGCTACACGTATGACTTACGTCAGGACCTGGACAATAGAACCGGCCAGACCAGATCAATCTACGGATCAAGGGGACGTGAGACGACGACCATCAAGCCTAGCGCGACAAGCATAACCAAGTTCATGCCGAGAACCGAATACGGATGTCATCCGAACTCCGTCGTGATGTTTCCCGATATAGAGGCGCCGCACACCCCATGTGCTTTACCGATGAGGTAATGCATCACCAGTTTCCGGAAGGGTTTAAACCCGTAAACATCGAGGCATATGATGGAACGACAGATCCCGCTGTATGGATTGAAGATTTTCTTCTCCACATTCACATGGCTCGCGGTGATGATCTCCACGCCATTAAATACCTTCCTTTAAAGCTAAAAGGGCCAGCACGACACTGGTTGAATAGCCTCCCAAAGAGCTCCATTGGCAGCTGGGAGGACTTGGAGGACGCCTTCCGGGACAACTTTCAGGGCACTTATGTTCGACCACTGGATGCTGATGACCTGAGTCACAGAGTCCAGCAACCCGGAGAGTCAGCTTGCAAATTGTGGACTCGGTTCTTAATTAAAAAGAACCAAATCATCGACTGTCTGGACGCTGAAGCCTTAGCGGCATTTAAACACAGTGTCAGTGGCGAATGGCTCGCCCGACACCTCGGTCAGGAAAAGCCGAAAACTATGACACCTCTTACTGCACTTATCACCCGCTTCTGTGCGGGCGAAGATAGCTGGTTGGCTCGTAGAAGCAACAACACCAGTGACCCCGGCACTCTGAGGCCAGGTATGGCAATGGAAGGCCACGACCTAGCAAAAATAAGCGTCGGAACAACAACGAAGAAATTGAGGATACGATGGTGAACGCCGGATTCAGCGGCTCCAAACCCGGTCAGCGGAAGAAGCCGTTCAAAGGAAATAGAGACGACCCATCCAATTTGGAAAAATACTAGATAGGCCTTGCCAGATTCATGGCACCCTGACAAGCCTGCCAACCACACCAATAGAAACTGCTGGGTTTTTAATCAGGCCAGTAAATCAAATACCGAACATAAGGGGAAAGGACCTCAAAGCGAGGACGATGATGAGCCCCACCTTCCAAACACAGGGGGGCAGAAGAAGTTTTCCCCGAGGTGAAAACAGTGAACATGATATATGTCACACACATCCCCAAGAGGGAGCGCAAGCGCGCACTAAGGGACGTCTACGCCGTAGAGCCTGTCGCCCTAAAATTCAACCCTCGATCACCTTCGATCACAGGGACCACCCAACTATTATCCCTCATGGAAGTTCGGCAGCCCTGGTACTCAAACCCATCATCGATGGGTACCATCTCACTAGAGTCCTTATGGACGGCGGCAGCAGTCTCAACTTGATTTACCAAGACACTGTCCGTAAGATGGGAATTGACCCATCAAGAATCAAGCCTAGTAACATTACCTTTAAAGGAGTGATACCTGGCGTAGAGGCCCGCTGCACGGGCTCCTTAACACTGGAAGTGGTATCGCTCTCCAGATAACTTTCGAAGTGAAGAATTGATCTTCGATATCGTCCCTTTCCGCAGTGGTTATCATGCACTGCTTGGACGAACTGCTTTCGCCCGTTTCAATGCAGTCCCACACTACGCTTAGTTAAAGCTCAAAATGCCCAGACCATGCGACATCATCACAGTCAATTGAAATATGGAGCACTCCCTCTGCAATGAGGAGCACACCGCAGCCCTAGAAGCCGAGGTACAGAATGGCCTCATCAAGCCGAACAACTCATCGGTCATTAGGACCCATCACACTGCTACGCGAGTCCGATCCACATTACAGCACGACAGCTCTGCGGATCCGGAGCTTGAATAGCAGTTCAGCCTCCGCCGATCGCCCCATAAGGTTGAGGCATATGTATCGCACGTGCATAATTACGCACTTAAAATACCATACTGCGGAAAAGGTCTATTTTTTCTCTTTTTTTCTTTTTCACTACAGGTTCATTAAAAACCTACCTACCCAACGGTTGTACAAGGGCTCCTTTCCATGCTCCCCTTTCTTACAGACGACCATCGACTTCTCCTCTCAAAGGATTTCTCACCAAGGAGAAACAGCGCAGACGTGCGGCAGGGCATCGTTGGGATCTTCAAACCACTACTTTTAGGCCCTGTGTAAAACTTTCCCTTGTGTAAACTTTCGGCACCTCGATATTCTTGGCATTATCTTTAATAACACGTCTCGACGTATCAACCAGGATATAAAGGAAACGATTGATCACCACTTTCATTTGGTACTGGTTTATTTCATATTGCCCTCTGTATTCCCTCCTTACTTCAGATTGCCATGCGTGATTTAGTCCGGCCTTAACACCGGGGGCTGTATTCGGCTCCGCATGTTTTCAAGTCCGAACACCTATAGGGTACTCTTCGGCGTCCTGGATATTGCATTATATGCATCAGCTCCGAGTCATGTCTTTGGTCTACAGTTGGGTTGCCTGGCTCCTGTGCTTACCACCTTACGTTTCGCTCGTTCGGCTAAGGTAGTAAAGGGAGAACAACTGCGATTGTACTTCTGGTTCGTTCGGTCAAGTACCTCAACAGAGAAAGCTGAAAACTGACTGTCATGATAAGCGAGGGCTAGTCGGCGATTCGGCGACTTACTACAAATCGTTAGCGATTCACTCGGTGTTATACGAGGGGCTCGTCTTCGTCCAACCGCATGGAAAAGGCACCCTAGTCCGGATTGCCGCACATGCATGAGGGGCTAGTACTTAGCCCGACAGTCAAGCTCCTATGGCTAAGTAAAAGTAATAAAGCCGCATAGTCTGATTGCCTGGTTCACCTCACGAACACCTCCTTTACAGAACAAGACGTTGGATAAAGTGTGGTCACGCGTTATGAAGAACACCCCCGTAGCATCTACGTGGGGGCGGAAGCCGACGACTGGCAACTTTTATAATTAAAACGGCCGCACGGGAGGAAAAATCGCTTGAAACAAAAGGCGCAACACATAGATATATTACAAGCATGGGTTCATAACATAGTTTTTACAACCCGAATACACCTACTCAAATATGACGTCCTTAGAACATTGGCCCTCTACTATTCGGGCCCCTTCTAGTACGTCATCGAAGTATCTCTCCGGCTTTCGATGATCTTTGCTTTCGGGCGGGCCTGCGGTCGCCACGTCGGTGGCCTTCATCTTTGCCCATTGCATCTTGACGCGGGCGAAGGCCATCCGGGCACCTTCTATGCAGGTCGAGCACTTCATAGCATCAATCCGAGGCAGCGCGTCTACGAGATGCTTCACCAAACCGAAGTAGCTACTGGGAATTGGTTCGGACGGCCAAAGCTGGACTATTAGATCCTTCATCGCCAAATTGACCACCCTATGCAGCTCCATCAGCTGCTTTAGCTGGTCGTTCAGGGGCGTCGGGTGCTCCGGCACAAGAAACTACGACCAGAATAGCTTCTCGGTCGAATTCCCCTCATGGCCTCAAAAGAACTGTGCAGCATCAGCGACACTCCTCAGAATATCCAAAAACGCGTCTCGAGAAATCCACACTCATGTGAGAAAATCATACCTATGACCTCCAAAAATACTCTGCAAAAGAAAGGCCTTACCAACCGCTATTTGCTTCACTTGATGGTTCTCCTCGCGAGCACTTCGAGACTCGACCCGTGCCGCCTTGGCTTCATTGAGAGCCTTGGTGAGTTCGGTCGACTGGGCCAACGCCTTCTCCTCCAAGGCCTCGCACTTGCCGATGGCATATTTCAGCTCCAGCTCAACCTCGGCTACCCGAGCTTCGTGTTGGCGGCGGGCAGCCTGCTCGGTCTTCAGTTCGGCAGGCGCCTTGTCAGCGGCTGCCTTATTTGCCTCTGCCTGCTTTTTGGCCTGGGCAAGGGCGCCTCTGAGGGTCTCGACCTCGGCTGCGCCAACTATGCTCATAATCAAAGCATTACATGAGTTAATCTCCGAATATAACTATCACTTATGATATACAACTAAACTTTTAACACTATACGTATACCTTGCGTCTCATCGAACCGCTTGTTAATGCGGTCGATTTCTTCATCAGCCACCTTAAGCTTCCGATTGAGTTCGGAAACTTCTGCGGCCTGGGCGGTTGCCGCCAACAGGGAAGCCTGTTACAATAACAGAGAATTATGTTAGCTTTCCGAAATTTTGTGTGGATCCTCTTTCCGGTTTCTTTTACACCGGAAAGAGCCTCAGGGGCTACTATCTGTATACAGGTATATTCCTCTATATATGGAAAAGCGTTTAGAGCATTATGTCGCTCGAAGCCTGCCAGTAGGCTGGTAAAGGCTTCATTCAATCCGCTCTTGGCAGACTGAACCTTCCCTACCACCACACCCATTAGGGTGCGGTGCTCCTCCATGATGGAAGCATGTTGCAGTGCTTGCACTAGAGTGTTCGGCGCCTCCGGATTAGTGGAGGTTGCCGACGGAGCTGATGCTCCCCCCTCTTTCAAAGGGGGCTGCTCACCTGACCCCGGAGCTGCATTGGTCTCTGGAATGGTGTCCGGGTGGGGCCCGAATTGTTGGGGGTCCCCACCGTCTGTTGTCATAGGGGTCGCTTCCCCTATGTCTTCGGCGACCGAAGTATTAACCTCAGGCGCTTTCTCGACAGCCTCGTCCGCCACTCCGAGACCAGGAGAGGTCCTTCGGGATAACACCTCGGTGTCATCCATGGAGATAGGCGAGGGGGCTCGTGGTGGCGTCTCGCTCTCTGCCATCTCAGGCGGCAGAGAGTTCCCCTCCGATAACGGAGTGTTTGGAAGCTCGCTTGGAGGCCTGAAAGGCACATAGCAAAATGGCTTATATAATAGAAAGGGAGAACTGAAGATAAACGGTGAGTATTTGAATACTTATGATTCGGCCAGGGGCTTTACCCTGGGAGGCTTTTTGGGGACCAGTTCGGCATCTGAGTCCGAACTGTCCTGGAGGATCACTTCCCCCTCTGGGGCGCCTCCCGCTTTGGGTCTTCACAGGCCCCCCTCTTCTACTTCCTCCCCTTACGAGGGGAGTCACTTTCCACCTCCTATTCTTCCTCATCTCCCTCGTGGGAGGAGAGGGCTTCGGTCTCTCTGGACATAACATCCAAAGGACCTTTGTGGCGGGGGCCGCCCTTGGCCTCCTTGCCCTTCTTCTTCTTGGCCTTCTTTTCCGGCGCTTGATACCGCGCCGGAACTAGCATCTCCATTAGCTAGAGGTGGCTGGGTTCTTCGGCACCGGAGCCGGACAATTGATCCGCTCCGCCTTCGCCGTCCAGCCCTGTACGGAAAGAGGATAATGTAAATCTTCATCATCATCCGAAGCATTAGCCAACTAAGTCTTCAGAAAGGTATGCTTACCGCCGAGGCCGGATTCTCGCTATTGAGTCCGATATCTTCGGTCTTCATCGGCCAACTCTTTTGGGCCTTGAAAAGCTGCTTCCTTATATCTTCGTGCGTGGTGCTGAAGAAGCGCTTCAAGGTCCTTGGTTCTTCCAGATTGAACTCCCACATGGGGGAGGCTCGGAGTTGGCAGGGGAGGACGCGGCGGAAGAGCATCACTTGGATCACGTTTGTGAGACCAGTGTTTTTGCCCAACACATTGTGTAGCGACCAGACCTCAAATAGTCTGTGCTGCTGTGCACCAGTGTCATCCCTGGATCAGTAATGCTGACACGCACAGTACAAATGGAGGATTTATAACAGAGTAGCAATCACACACTTATTACATCGAATATCTCCAAAGAGAATAAGTATGATAAATATGGCTTAAGGCCATCTAAATACGATACCAGCGGAAGACTTGGAAGATAAGTGAGTCCATCAACTCCAACGGCATCACTGAGTATAAGACCACGACCTAAGGCACCTTACTCGTCGTCTGAAAAATCTGCAACATGAAACATTGCAGCCCGAAAACGGTGAACGTTCACTAAATAATAAAACCAAAGAAAAATAAACCGATCTAGGTTTTTTTAAAGAAAAACGAAGGGTTTTTTTTTCCAGAAAACCGGCAAACGGCATCGGAACGATACCTCGTCGAGACGGGCTCCGGCGAGGTCGGCGGGCTCCGGCGGGATCCGGTGAGGGGGCGGCGAGGTGCGGCGGGGCTTGGGGGTGGCGAGGGGCGGCGAACGGCGGCGGGCTTCGGGCGGCGGGCTCCGGCTCGGGCGGGGCTCGGCTCGGGCGGCGTGCGGGTACGGGGTGAAGGGGGGGCGGTATATAAGGAGGGGGGCTGCTTGGAGGAGGGGTAAGGCGGCGGCGGCGGCGTGTCCGATCCGGTCACGGCGGCGGCGGGCGGCGTGCGCGCGGAGGAGACGCGGGGATGGGCCGGCCGCTCGGCTGGGCCTCGGCCCGGTCGGGCGCGGCCCGTTTTTTTTAAACATTCCGCCGGGAAAAATTCATAGAAAAATAAATAAAAATCCAAAAAAGATAAAACAAATTTTCCCCGTCTAGTTAAAATAATTAAAACAGGGTGAACATTGTTTTGACACAAAAATGCAGTTTTGAAAACATGCAATTTTCTTAATGCAATTAAAATTCCAAATAAAATCCGGATAAAATCCAATATATGATTTTAATATTTTTCCTCCAATATTTCAATTGTTTTGGAGAAGTCATATTTTCTCCTCTCATTTATTTTTAAATGAAATATTTTTCCGGAGAGAAAATAATTAAAACCAAAATCCTCGTTTTATTATTTGATGAAAATCAAATATGAAAATCGAGAAAATCCCCAACTCTCTCCGAGGGTCCTTGAGTTGCTTAGGATTTATCGAGGATTTGTCAAAATGCAATAAAATTATGATATGCAATGATGATCTATGTATAACATTCCAAATTGAAAATTTGGGATGTTACAAACCTACCCCCCTTAAGATGAATCTCGCCCTCGAGATTCGGGTTGGCTAGAAAACAGGTGGGAGTGGTCCTTCCATAGATCTTCCTCTCGCTCCCAGGTGGCTTCATCTTCTGTGTGGTGACTCCACTGGACTTTGCAAAACTTGATAACCTTACTGCGGGTGACTCGGCTGGCATACTCGAGAATCTTAACCGGTTTCTCCTCATAGGTCAAATCACTTTCCAGCTGAATCGCTTCCAGTGGCACTATATCTCTCAGTGGTATCTCAGCCATCTCTGCGTGGCACTTCTTCAACTGGGAAACGTGAAATACATCATGAACTCCAGACAATCCTTCGGGCAATTCCAGCTTGTAGGCAACTTCTCCCATACGTTCCAAAACTCTGTATGGTCCGATAAAACGGGGCGCTAACTTTCCCTTAACTCCGAAGCGCTTCACTCCTCGAAGTGGTGATACCCGAAGATACACTCGGTCTCCGGCTTCATGAACTGTCTCCTTTCGTTTAGAATCAGCATAACTCTTCTGCCTGGACTGGGCTACCTTGAGCCTATCACGAATCAACCTCACTTTCTGTTCAGACTCCTTAATCAAATCTGGTCCAAACAACTGACGGTCTCCAACTTCATCCCATAACAACGGTGTTCTACACCTTCTTCCGTACAAAGCTTCGTAAGGGGCCATCTTCAAACTGGTTTGATAACTGTTGTTGTAGGAAAACTCCGCATATGGCAAATTCTCGTCCCAACTAGATCCATAATCTAGTGCACAAGCTCTCAACATGTCCTCCAAAATCTGATTGACTCTCTCGGTCTGTCCATCTGTCTGTGGGTGAAAGGCTGTACTAAATTCTAGCCTGGTTCCCAATGTTTCATGTAACTGCTTCCAAAACTTCGAGGTAAACTGGGTTCCTCTGTCTGATACAATGGTCCTCGGAACTCCATGCAAACATACGATCCTGGTCATGTATATCTTTGCCAACTTAGCACTGGTGTAAGTGGTCTTCACTGGAATGAAATGAGCCACTTTCGTCAAACGGTCGACTACAACCCATATTGAGTCATAGCTTGAACGAGTCCTCGGCAATCCGGTGATAAAATCCATGCCTATTTTATCCCACTTCCGTTCGGGTATTGGCAATGGTTGTAGCAATCCTGCGGGCTTCTGATGCTCTGCTTTCACTCTCTGACATACATCACAAACTGCTACATACTCCGCAATATCCTTCTTCATTCCAGTCCACCAGAAAGTATTTTTCAGATCCAAATACATCTTGGTATTTCCTGGGTGGATCGAGTACGGTGAATCATGGGCTTCTTGCAAAATCAACTTCCTGATCTCCGGATCATTGGGTACATAAACGCGGTCCTCAAACCATAAGGTATCGTGCTCATCCTCACGAAATCCCTTGGCTTTTCCTTTGCTCATCTTCTCCTTTATCTCGTCAATCTCCTTGTCTGTCTTCTGAGCTTCTCTGATCCTTTCCATCAAGGTAGACTGAATCTCCAGAGTCGCTAAATAGCCTCTTGGGACTATCTCCAAACATAGCTCGCGAAGGTCCTCGGCTAACTCCTGAGGTAACTCTCCTGTCATGAGGGTGTTGACATGACTCTTGCGGCTCAATGCATCTGCTACTACGTTAGCCTTTCCTGGGTGATAATGCAATCTCATATCATAGTCCTTAATAAGCTCCAACCATCTCCTCTGTCTGAGATTTAACTCCTTCTGCGTGAAAATATATTTCAAACTCTTGTGATCCGTGTACACCTCACAATGGTTTCCGATGAGAAAATGTCTCCATGTCTTCAACGCATGCACCACGGCTGCTAACTCCAAATCATGCGTAGCATAATTCTTCTCATGGGGTTTAAGTTGTTGTGAAGCATATGACACAACTCTTCCTTCCTGCATAAACACTGCTCCAAGTCCTCGACGAGAAGCGTCGCAATAAACTTCATAATCCTTGCGTTGATCTGGCAGAATCAACACTGGTGATGTAACCAATCGTTTCTTCAATTCTTGGAAACTAGCTTCACAATCCTCAGTCCAATTGAATTTGGTGTCCTTCTTCAATAACTCAGTCATGGGCTTAGCAATCTTCGAGAAATTCTCAATGAACCTCCGGTAGTATCCTGCAAGTCCAAGAAAACTCCGGATTTCTCCAACTGACGTGGGTGATTCCCAACTTGTCACTGTGTCCACTTTGGCAGGGTCTACTGCTACTCCTTCTCCAGAAATAACATGTCCGAGGAATCCAACTTCCTTCAGCCAAAATTCACATTTGCTGAACTTGGCATATAACTGATGTTCTCTGAGCTTCTCAAGTACCAATCGCAAATGCTCCTCATGCTCTTCCTCATTCTTGGAAAAGACTAAAATATCGTCAATGAACACCACGACGAACTTGTCCAAAAACTCCATAAACACTTTGTTCATCAGGTTCATGAAATAGGCAGGTGTGTTAGTCAGACCAAATGACATAACGGTATACTCATACAGTCCATATCTGGTGGTAAAAGCCGTCTTAGGTATATCCTGCTCTCGAATCTTTAACTGATGGTATCCTGATCGTAGATCGATCTTGGAAAATACTTTAGCTCCTTGTAAGCGGTCAAACAAATCATTGATCATCGGCAGTGGGTACTTGTTTTTGATGGTCACTTCATTCAATCCACGATAATCAACAACCATCCTCAACGATCCATCTTTCTTCTCCACTAGAAGTACTGGTGATCCCCAAGGTGACGAACTTGGGCGAATATAGCCTTTATCCAGTAACTCCTTGATCTGCTTCTTAATTTCCTCCAAATCTTTTGCGGGCATCCTGTACGGTCTCTTAGATATTGGCCCTGTGCCTGGCAAAAGTTCAATCAAGAACTCAATGTCTCTATCCGGTGGCATGCCTGGCAACTCTTCTGGAAATACATCCGGATAATCCTTCACCACTGGTACTTCCTCCTGTACAACTCCTGATAAGGAATTCACTTGAGTCCTCTTCGGCATATGCCGGGATACATACTTAATCCTTTTTCCTTCTGGGGTGGTAAGCAAAATCGACTTGCTGGCGCAATCGATGTTCCCTCCATACATCGATAGCCAATCCATTCCCAAAATCACATCCAAACCTTGCGACTCCAAAATTATTAGGTCTGAGGGGAAAACATGCCTACCAATGGCCAATGGCATCTGAAAACATCCTTGGCTTGCCATATACTCTGCTCCTGGCGATGTTACTAACATAGGTGTTCTGAGAACTTTGGTGGGCAACTTAAACTTATCCACAAATCCCCTTGATATGTATGAATGCGATGCACCAGTATCGAAAAGAACGATTGCAGTAAATGACTTAACCAAAAACTTACCTATTACTGCATCAGGCTGTGCTTCAACCTCCTCCACGCTCACGTGGTTCACATGTCCTTTGTTGAACGGGTTCGGCTTCTTCCCAGAGCTTCCATTGCCATTTCCATTCTGGGCTTCAGGACATTCATTGGCATAATGTCCAGTCTTCTGGCACTTAAAGCAAGTGACTTGGCTCAGGTCCCTCTTGGCTGGGGTAGATGGGTTGGTGCGGTTCTGTCCATTGCTTCCTCCATTCCCATTACCATTCTTGGAGCCATTATGGTTGTGCGAACTACCTCCTCCATGGGTATGCTGAAACTGTCCTCCCGGTTTCGGGGCAAAACGTGGTTTCTGTTGAGCTCCAGAATTATACTTCCCTTGTCCATACTTCCTCTTACGGTTTTCAATCTGCTGTTGCTTCCCTTCAATCATGAGAGCTCTATCTACCAACTCCTGGTAGTTGTTGAAGGTTGCTACCATCAACTGCATACTCAGTTCATCATTCAGTCCTTCCAAAAATTTCTCCTGCTTGGCTGCATCTGTAGCAACGTCATCTGGTGCATAACGTGCTAACTTACTGAAATCCTCCACATACTGGCCTACGGTGCGTCCTCCTTGGCGTAGGTTGCGAAACTCACGCTTCTTCATAGCCATAGCTCCTGCTGAAACATGAGCTGTACGGAAAGCTTGCTGAAACTGGTCCCATGTGACAGTGTCAATAGGGTGTGTGGCTGTGTAATTCTCCCACCATGATGCTGCGGGTCCATCAAGCTGATGTGCGGCAAAACGCACTCTTTCCGCATCTGTGCATCCTGCAGTGGTCAACTCCCTTCCAACTTTGCGGAGCCAATCATCTGCAACAATCGGCTCGGTGCTACTGGAAAACACCGGCGGGTTTAGCCTCAAGAAACGGGCTAAGTGATCAACAGGTGGTGGTGGCGGTGGGTTGTTGTTGTTGTTGTTGCCTTGGTTCTGCACTAACACTTGCATCAGGGCATTCTGTTGCTGAATCAACTGAGTGATCTCTGGTGGGAAGACAAATCCGGTGTCGCGTCTCGGAGGCATCTGATGGGTTAGAAAAGATGAGAATTAAGAATAGAATGAGGTCTAGAGGGAAAACACTACCCATATGCTCATGAGTCAAATACAATCAATATCACTCAATCAATACAAACAAGGCATACAATCGATCTAACTAGCGTTACAAAGTGCTCGAACTATACTATTAAATGGGGGAAAACTACTACTGATATGGTGGTCTACTAGAAATTCTGATCAGTTGAAGACTCCATGATGTCTGCTCCAGCTTCATCAACAAAGTCATCTTCACTTGGTTCCGAGTCGGTGTCGTCGATGATGATGTAGTTATCCGGGCAAGTGCATTCGTCATCTTCTGCTTTTGGCACTGGATTTCCCATGAATACTCCAATCTTCTTCTCCAGGTCGTCATTCTTCCCTACTAGTGCGACGATTTCCTCCAAATAATCCTCGCGTGTAGCTTTGAGTTCTTCCTCCAGCTCCTTGATCTTCGTCAATGCCTTCTTCAGTTCTTCCTTGTCTGAGCACATCTGGTTCTCCTGGCGACGAATGTGTTGGTTTTGCTCCTGGATGAAAGCTGCAATTGATCCATCCTTCTTGGTTCTGATCATCTCCCATTGCTCGTCTCGGCGTCCACAAATCTGATAAATTGTATCCTTAAGCTCCTTGTGGTAGACTTCTCCAATGCGTCCCATAGCGATGTGGGCGGCCATGCTCTTCCCTAAACTCCAGGTTGGTGCTTCGAAAACCAATCTTATGGGTTCAGTAACTGGCACAAACGTCCTTCCTGGAATGTGAACTTGAATCTTCCAGCTCTCCTCTTCGGGTAATGTGGCGTTGTAGGTTCCGGTGATGCTTGGTATTCCTATGTTCAAGTACTTAGTGACTTCCTTCAAGTGTCGTCCAAAAGGCGTGTCTTCATCTGGTTGCATGAACTTGCTCCTTGCATCCGCCATTCCTAAAAGAGTAGAAAGTGGAGAGGGGTCAGAAATGAGAAGAGAGAAGTGTTCTAGGGCTTAAGCTTAGTGGTCGTGTCCTACAGTCAGCGTGTGCTCTGATACCACCTTTGTAGCGACCAGACCTCAAATGGTCTGTGCTGCTGTGCACCAGTGTCATCCCTGGATCAGTAATGCTGACACGCACAGTACAAATGGAGGATTTATAACAGAGTAGCAATCACACACTTATTACATCGAATATCTCCAAAGAGAATAAGTATGATAAATATGGCTTAAGGCCATCTAAATACGATAACAGCGGAAGACTTGGAAGATAAGTGAGTCCATCAACTCCAACGGCATCACTGAGTATAAGACCACGACCTAAGGCACCTTACTCGTCGTCTGAAAAGTCTGCAACATGAAACGTTGCAGCCCGAAAACGGGTCAGCACATGGAATATGCTGGCAAATAACACATAGAGAATAATGAACATAATAATGCTATACTACATGCATATATGGCTGGTGGAAAGCTCTATGGTTACAGTTTTGCGAAAAGCCAATTTTTCCCTACTGCAAAGGAATAAATTTTATTTAACTATCATGGTGGTTGTTGAACATTGAGATGGTTGACAGCATCTCAATCCCAATTAAGAATCATCATTAAACCCAACAAAATTAATTAAAGTAACATGATGAGATTCACATGATAATCCAAGTACTAGATACTCAAGTTGTCCATAACCGGGGACACGGCTAACCATGATTAGTTTGTACACTCTGCAGAGGTTTGTGCACTTTTCCCCACAAGACTCGATCGCCTCCGCTTGATTCTCGCACTACATGATGTTTGAGAAACGGATGACCGAGACACAGTCTTTCAGAAGTGTTTGCACCTTACGTATGGGTAGACAGTTACACCTACTTTCCCCTACATCTGCTAGTCTACCACTGTAAGAGTTCACACAACTTAATCAACTATGCTAGAGCCCATAATAGCTTGCGGCTGCACACGGAAGTTTCTAGCATGAATAATCTTATGATCCCTTTGAACCTGGGTGGCGGTCCAAAAGAAAAACAGGCAATCCTGGAATACCCAGGTACCTCAATCCACCCAGATGTGAGTTTTAGTTGCCACCTTAAGTAAACCATTAATTAACAATCTCACATCTGTCATGAAATCTCTCAAACCCAATCCACGTCTACGAGCATAGCATGGCAATATAATAGCAACGTAGAAGTAACTCCCAAGGGTTTGATAATAAACAGGGCAATAGGTACTACCTCAACTACTTCCCAATACCCACAATTTAATTAGATCCTAATCATGCAATGTTTGAGGAATTGATCTAATGCAATAAAACTGGGTATGGAAAGGTATGATCAAAGTGTTACTTGCCTTGCTGATGATCCGCGAAACCTAGCGATTCGAAGTAACAAGCGGCGCACTCCGGGTACTCTATCGCAAACAAACAAGCAAACAATAAGTACTCATCTAATGCACAGGTAAAACTCGCATGAAAGATCCAAACAGAAAGTTCAACTTAAGAACTCCGGTTTGCCAAAAAGAATCAACTCGAACGAAGCAACGAAAGTCAAACGGCGAAAGAAACAAGCTTCGTTTACTAATCTGGATCTAGGTCAAATTTTACAGTAGCAAAAACTTGTTTGAGTAGGTTAAACGGAAAGAGAATTTTGAGACGAAACTCTAGGCGCTTGAATCGCCTGATTCCGATAAACGAGCGAAAAGTTAAACAAAAACGAAGATCCGATCAGAAATCGAGATCTGAAATAATCGGGAAAAATCCGACGAAAAAAACAACTGACAAACGATTAAAGAACGAACGTTCGTTAACAGAGAAAATCCGACGAACACGTTCGTTAAAACGAACGGGTCGGTGAACGTTCAATAAATAATAAAGCCGAAGAAAAATAAACCGATCTAGGGTTTTTAAAAAAAAAAGAAAAACGAAGGTTTTTTTTCAGAAAACCGGCAAACGGCATCGGAACGATACCTCGTCGGGACGGGCTCCGGCGAGGTCGGCGGGCTCCGGCGGGGTCCGGCGAGGGGGCGGCGAGGTGCGGCCCGGGCTTGGGGGTGGCGAGGGGAGGCGAACGGCGGCGGGCTTCGGCGACGGGCTCCGGCTCCGGCGGGGCTCGGCTCGGGCGGCGTGCGGGTACGGGGTGAAGGGGGAGCGGCGGCGGTAATATAAGGAGGGGGGCTGCTTGGAGGAGGGGTAAGGCGGCGGCGGCGGCGTGTCCAATCCGGTCACGGCGGCGGCGGGCGGCGTGGCGCAGCGGAGGAGACGCGGGGATGGGCCGGCCCGCGCGGCTGGGCCTCGGCCCGGTCGGGCGCGGCGCCGTTTTGTTTTAAACATTCCGCCGGGAAAACTTCATAGAAAAATAAATAAATATCCAAAAAATATAAAACAAATTTTCCCCGTCTAGTTAAAATAAGTAAAACAGGGTGAACATTTTTTTGACACAAAAATGCAGTTTTGAAAACGTGCAATTTTTTTAATGCAATTAAAATTGCAAATAAAATCCGGATAAAATCCAATATATGATTTTAATATTTTTCCTCCAATATTTCAATTGTTTTGGAGAAGTCATATTTTCTCCTCTCATTTATTTTTAAATGAAATATTTTTCCGAAGAGAAAATAAATAAAACCAAAATCCTCGTTTTATTATTTGATGAAAATCAAATATGAAAATCGAGAAAATCCCCAACTCTCTCCGAGGGTCCTTGAGTTGCTTAGGATTTATCGAGGATTTGTCAAAATGCAATAAAATTATGATATGCAATGATGATCTATGTATAACATTCCAAATTGAAAATTTGGGATGTTACACATTGGAGATGCGCTTTTGCACCATCATCACCTCTGGCTGGGACACCCAATCAAGGCCATTGGTGGTCCACGAGGTGAGTCTCGTAGGAGGTCCGCATCTGTAGTCAGGTGTGGCCACCCACTTGGCGTCGCGGGGTTCGGTGATGTAGAACCACTCCTGCTGCCACACCTTGACTGTCTCCACAAAAGCCCCCTTGGGCCAGACGGCGTTGGGAAGCTTGCTCACTATAGCACCGTCGCAATCCGCGTGCCGCCAATCGACCACCTTCGGCTTCGGATTGAAGACCTTGAGCCATAGGCCGAAGTGTGGAGGGATGCGGAGTAGAGCCTCACATACGACGAAGAACGCCGATATGTGGAGGAAATAATTCGGGGCTAGATCATGGAAATCTAGTCCGTAATAGAACATGAGGCCTCGGACAAAGTGATAGAGAGGAAACCCTAGGCGTCAGAGGAAATGAGGAATGAATACGACCCTCTCGCCGGGCTCCGGAGTGGGGATGACCTGATCTTTGTCAGGGAGCCTATGTGCGATATCCGCAGACAGATAGCCCGCGCCCCGAAGCTCCTTGATGTCCTTCTCGGTGACGGAGGAGGCCTCCCACTTGCCCTTGGAACCGGATCCAGACATGGCTGGGGAGGTTGGTGGCAGTGGGAAAGATTGAGGATTTTGGCACTTGAGCTCAGAAGTGGGAAGGCAGGAGCTAGAAGAAGGCGTGGGAAAAAAATAAGGGATTTTTTTACCCTCTTATAGGCAGGAGAAATACCAAACGCCCCCCTCTCAAGCCTTAAAACTCGCCTGTTCCCAAAGAGATCGTGCGAATGGCGCGGTTGGATTACCCAAAACCGTATTGATGAGAATCCCGCAATGGGCGGGCACGATCTCTGTTTTGACAAGACGTGCCAATGGGGGCTACGCCTTGAAAAGCGAAATGGGAGGCGTGAAAACGGTTCGAAATGTTAACGAGCCAAATGTGACGCTTCACAGAAAAAGTTGTTAGCAAAAGACACTGTTTTATATTGATATCTTGCCTTCGTGGCTAAGGATTGTTTTAATTATACGGAGTCGGGTATAATTCCTTTGTGCTGGGAGTTATTCTAAGGTGTTCAGGAGAAGGAACCCGCCTTGCAATACCAAAGACAATCCGCGTGCCGAACACATCGTCATCGAAGACTGATTCAGGGGCTACTAAGGGAGTCGATTAGGGGGTCCTCAGGTGTCCGGACTATTTGATATGGGTCGGACTGATGGGCCGTGAAGATACAAGCAGAAGACTTTCCCCCGTGTCAAGGTAGGACTCCTATATGCGTGGACGACAAGATTGGTGTCCGGTTATGTTATTTCCTTCCCCCACAAACCGACTCTATACAACCCTAGGCCCCTCCAGTGTGTATATAAACCGGAGGGTTTAGTCTGTAGAGGCTATCAGAATCCTCATAGGCTAGACAGTTAGGGTTTAGCCATTACGATCTCGAGGTAGATCAACTCTTGTAACCCTTATACTCATTTAATACAATCAAGCAGGACGTAGGGTTTACCTCTAAGTGGGCCCGAACCTGGGTAAACATTGTGTCCCCATCGTCCCTTGTTACCATTGATCTTCAGACACACAATTTGGGACCCCCTACCCAAGATCTACCGGTTTTGACACCCGCCCTCAAGCCAACGCCTCTACCTCTGCTCGAAGAGCCCGTACACGGTGGGTCGGATGCTAAGATAAACTCGAGGAAAATGAGGAGGTCAGGAATGTACTTACTATTTTGGCGGGATTGTAATAAGACAGTCCGTCGCGAAACTGTCGCCGAGCGAATTCCTCCGCCGCCCCTTGATAGATCCCGGCCAGCATTGTCCCAAAGACTGCTTTGTCATAGAAACTTTCCCAAATGGTTCGTGAAGAATCATCAGACCCATCGAACTCACAAAATAAGTGGGGGCGCTGCCAAAGTAGTTGGACTGTTCGGTTTATCACCTTGGCCATTATGTCGATAATGGTTAGGCCGGTACACGGCATCTGTATCACTTGAGCCGCCAGTTTGCTTACCTCAGTTCTTTCCTCTAAGGCTAGGCTCTTTGGCCGCCAGCTGTACCACCCCTTCAGGGGCTCCACGGAGAACAAGGGGAGTCCTGGCCGAACTGGGTCCATGAGAGGGACGTCGTCTATGTAAAACCACTCGGTCAGCCAGACGTCGGTATCCTCCCGAGGTGAGCCAGGCGCGTATTCAGTTCCGTCGATGCGACAGACTTCGGCTGCCCCGACCTCATATAACTTCTCGGCTTGAGAGCAGGGCCTTATGTAGAAGTACCTGATACGTCTCCAACGTATCTATAATTTTTTATTGTTCCATGCTATTATATTATCAATCTTGGATGTTTACATCATTTTATAGTCATTTATATCATTTTTGGGTACTAACCTATTGACATAGTGCCAAGTGCCAGTTGTTGTTTTCTGCATGTTTTTTACATCACAGGAAATCAATACCAAACGAAGTCCAAATGCAACGAAACTTTACTGAGAATTTTTGGACCAGAAGACACCTAATGGGCCACGGCTACGCCTGGGGGGGTGCTCTGAGGAGAGCACAACCCACCAAGGCGCGCCAGGAGGCCCAGGAGCACCCTGGTGGTTTGTGCCCACCTCGGGTGCCCCCAAACCACCTCTTTGCTTTATAAATACCCCAATATTCCAGAAACCCTAGGGGAGTCGACGAAAATCAATTCCAGCCGCCGTAGAGTCCAGAACCACCAGATCCAATCTAGACACCATCACGGATGGGGTTCACCACCTCCATTGGTGCCTCTCCGATGATGCATGAGTAGTTCATTTTAGACCTTCGGGTCTGTAATTAGTAGCTAGATGGCTTCCTCTCTCTCGTTGAATTCTCAATGCAATGGTCTCTTGGAGATCCATATGATGTAACTCTTCTTGCGGTGTGTTTGTTGGGATCAGATGAACTTTGAGTTTATGATCAGATATATCTTTTTATATCCATAAAAGTATTTGAGTTTCTTTGATCTCTTTCATGATTGCTTATAGCCTCGTATTTCTTCTCCGATATTTGGGTTTTGTTTGGCCAACTTGATCTATTTATCTTGCAATGGGAAGAGGTACTTTGTAGTGGGTTCGATCTTACGGTGCTTGATCCGAGTGACAGAAGGGGAACCGACACGTATGTATCATTGCTACTAAGGATAAAATGATGGGGTCTATCTCTACATAGATAGATCTTGTCTACATCATGTCATTGTTCTTATTGCATTACTCCGTTTCTCCATGAACTTAATACACTAGATGCATGCTGGATAGCGGTCGATGTGTGGAGTAATAGTAGTAGATGCAGGCAGGAGTCGGTCTACGAATCTTGGACGTGATGCCTATATAATGATCATTCCCTGGATATCGTCATGATTATTTGAAGTACTATCAATTGCCCAACAGTAATTTGTTCACCCACGGTTTGATATTTTTCTCGAGAGAAGCCACTAGTGAAACCTACGGCCCCGGGTCTCTTTCTCATATTATTTGCCTTTGCGGTCTACTTTTCCTTTGGTTTTATTTTCAGATCTATTAAACCAAAAATACAAAAATACCTTGCTGCGTTTTATTCTTATTTATTTTATTTGGCGTTCGATCTATCGATCTACTACAATTTTATTCACGTCCGTTTGCCCATCTTGGGGCGCCGCTACCCGAAAGGGATTAACAACCCCTTTCACACGCCGGGTTGCGAGAAGTTGTTATTTGTGTGCAGGTGCTGTTTACGTTGTGTTGCTTGGTTCTCCTACTGGTTTGATAACCTTGGTCTCATAACTGAGGGAAATACCTACCGCCGCTGTGCTGCATCATCCCTTCCTCTTTGGGGAAATACCGACGTAGCTTCAATCCGCATCAGTACCTCCGCCACAGTTAAAAGTGTGCCTCGCATCCGAGGTGCATCTCGCAGAAGGCAACATACCCCGCAATATGTAGAATAGCATTGGGGCTGAGGTGATGAAGTTGCAGCCCGTAAAGCTCCAGCAGACTCAGAGGAAGGGGTGAATAGGAAACCCTAATCCACGCAGTAAAAAGGAGACGAAGCATACCCTCTCGCCCCCTCGAGGGGACACGTGATTCTGTGCGTGTACTTGGCTGTTCATGGATGTCTATCCTACACGGGTCGCAGATCTGAATCTGGCAGATAACCTTGCTTGGCCAATCGCTCCAGATGAGGAGGCAAGACTGTGCAACTGCCCCAATCACCTCTGACAGGGCCATGAGGGCGCCTTAAGGAACCTACATCGCTCTCCATGAGAGCTCTTGAGGATGGACTTGGGAGAAGGGAATGCTGGCGCGATTGTCTTGGAGAAAAAGGGATTGCCCGGTGCGGTAAATCGATGCAGTTAGCCCATGAATATAAAGGGGAAGAGGCTGACACTTCAAAGTTTCACCATAAAGCAACACACTTCCCCATAAAGGTGCGGTTGCCAAGGTCAGGAACTAGAGCCACGTGCAGCAAGTCTGGGTCCACTTGGTAGGACTATTAGTATTTGAAGACACCTTAAAGGGGAAATCGCCTGTCGAGCTGAAGACCCCAGATCCGAAGACCCGCAACATTGTCTTCGGCGTCGAAGGCCCATTCAGGGGCTACTGATGGTGTCCTGGATTGGGGGGTGTGTCGGTGTCAAAACTGGCGGATCTCAGGTAGGGGGTCCCGAACTGTGCGTCTAAGGTCGATGGTTGCAGGAGACGGGGGACACGATGTTTACCCAGGTTCGAGCCCTCTCTATGGAGGTAATACTCTACTTCCTGCTTGATTGATCTTGATGAATATGAGTGTTACAAGATTGGTTGTTTGGTTGACCTAGCTTTCGATTGGTTGTTTCTTGGCCTAAGCCGCCGCCGGGTCTCGCCTCTATATAAACAGGCCGAAGCCCGGCGGCTTACAAGAGTCCGAACCGGATCACAAATGTGATCGGCCCGGTTTCTAAATTGGCCTATCTTAACAGACAAGTCACCATATGGCGGTTCATACGTTCGGGTCTTGGGCTTTCGTCAGGCCCACTCCTATGAGCCGCCATCTTCATATTTCATCTTATCAAGCCCTCTTGGGCCCTCTTCATGTTAAGCCGCCAACGGTGTAACCCGGCCCCTCCTGGGCGGGTCACACCTCAGAACTATATCCTCAACATTAGGCCCAAGATTGATTTGAACTTGTTCATGTCAATCTTCACTGCTTTAATGAACAAATCATCCACTAATGTTGAACCTGCAATAATACTACACGAGCCAAACCACCGTAACCGCCATGACATCATGTAGACGGAACCATTATAACCCGCCATGACCTCATGCGCATTAAATGCACACAAAAACATACAATATGAGAACAGATCTTTATCTTAATGGACCTTCCGAGAATGGAGGCGTCCGCACCGCAAAGATAATCATTCTGCCTCCTCGATTCCCATGCATGCCAGTTTACCACCTCCTTATAAATAGGGACAGGGGGTAATTTTTCCATTTTTTTACCCCTGCTCCTCTCTTCTTCCTCCTCGCGCCATCAAAGCCTCCGGCGCTCCGCCACTGCCGTCGATCGCCATTGCAACTTCGACCTGGCCGCTGCATCAACCTGGCTTGGTCCAGAAAATACAGCGCCCCTCCGTTGTTCATCAGGGCAATCAGGTATTCATCTCCCCTTGCCTAAGATCCGCATTAACAGACCCTAGTTCATCAGAGTTCTTCAGCTGCTCGCCAAAGTTCATCGCAATTCTTCATTTATATTTAGCTCAATCCCAAAATAGCACGGGGATTGCGTGGCACTCGTTTTTTAACATCCATTCTTACTCATAGGTGTATTCCCTCTGCTCTAGATTCAATTCCCAATACAGAAGTTCATCCATCATGTTCTAGGTTTAGCAATTTTCACTTGTTTTTCGAACTTAGTGAAATTATAAGCAGGACCGGTAAAAATTAGTACTTAGTGAAATTATCTAGAATTATAAGCAGGACCGGTAAAAATTAGTAACTTAGTGAAATTTCACTAGAATCCAGATCTGTAGTCGTTGTACACACTGTTGTATAGGCGGCTCATAGCAACACATTTTGTAACCCGCCAAACGCCAGTCGACTTACTTATAAATGTTCAAACCTCCGGTATCCTCTTGATCATAAATCATGACTGTATAAGCCGTCAATACTTTGCCGACTTAACCATGCTTATTAACTATCGCTCAAAATAATTTACCTTGCATGCATAACTAGTCTTGAACGATAGCTTTACTTGTTTAACCATTGGGTGGTTTATCATCATAATATCAACCCTCCTATTCTTTACTCTCAGGTTTCAACTTTGGCAAAAATGACTAAGACCACCACCTCCTGCGACTGGTTGCTTCTACTGTCATTGAACAATTTTTAAATGAGTATGTTACCATGGTGTCTTCCAGCAAAGAACATCATCCACTGGAGAATTCCAGGGACCGAAACTAAGCCTCTCCCCAATGAAGGCAAAGTCATAGTCTTTGCAGATCACCTCCTCCATGGTTTCTCACCACCCGGCTCCAAGTTCTTTCAAGATGTTCTACATTTTTATCATCTACACCCTCAAGACCTCGGCCCCAATTCGGTGTCCAACATCTGCAACTTTCAAGTCTTCAGTGAGGTGTACCTTCAAGAAGAGCCTAGTGTTGACTTGTTCAGAGAATATTACAATTTGAACCGTCAGACTGAAATGACAGACGGGCCCTGTCTCGAACTTGGTGGAATTTCAATCTAGAGATAGAGAGATGCTATATTTCCTGCTGCTGCCCTGCCCGGTCATCCCAAAGACTGGAATCAAACTTGGTTTTATTGTCAAGATACTTCTCCGGCGGGTGAAAATCCTCTGCCAGGTTATCGCACCTGCCGTCTCAGCCCAAGACATCATCTTCCTAACCGGATCAGCGCTGCAGAACGAGCCAAATATGCACCAACTTTTTCAAAGATAAGGGCCTTATTGGCTAACGGCTTAACTGGAGTTGACTTGGTCCGATGCTGGATCGCTTGGAGGATCATGCCCTTGAGCCGCCGCACCGGCTTGATGTGTGAATATACATGTGATGTAAAAGACCCTCAGATGTATAATCCAACCCGTCTCAAAGACCAGGAGATCAACTAGATGACCAAATCATTACTCGATGAAAGCCTTGAAAACTGCAGCAAGTCGGGCTTGAACCCCTTTTGCACTCTCAACCCAGCTCCTGACGTAAGTATTTCAGGCCTCTCCTTATTTCAGTTGACATTTCCTTACAATTTAAACCATTCATCATCATTATTTGTGTTTTCAGGCCAGCTCTTCTTTCTGGAATAAGAAGCTTCGAGACAAGAAATCACAAGATAAACTGGCGAAGAAGCCCAAGACCAAAACCAAGGCCCCAAAGAAAACCAAGGGGAAGAAAACAGATGCAACGGACTTATTCACCCTAGACGATGAGCCGGAGGCAGAACTTGATTCCCTTGGCCTTTTATTTATGCAACTTATTGACGTTGATTCCCCTCAGGATGACGCGGAGACCAGCCAAGCCGACGCCGTAGAGGTAACTAATATTTCCTCCGACTCAGTGCCTTTGCCAAGACAGAAAGCCCGGCAGGTGACCCGGAAAGTAAGATTTTCTCATCCTCTTGCTTACTTGGATCCCGAATTTACTTTTAAAAGACAACGACACAAAGCCAGGTGCAAGACCCGGACTGATGGTGACACGGAGTTGATTTCCGGCTTACCAAATACTCCCGCCCATCGCGAGCGTCACCATGAGGTCCTTCACGATCCAAATTCTCTTTATCCTCTTGCCGGCTTAATACGCCAGCCTCTCAAGCCTTCTAACTCGAATTATCAGAAGACACCTCCATCATCTGGCGAGTCCTCAAAGACTCAAATGCCTGTCTTCAAAGTCGCCCCTGGGTAAGTATTCACACTTGATGCATTTATTTAACCAATATGTTATGATGATATACTCATGTTCCTATATTTTCATCGCAGAGGGATAGCCAAAGCTGGTAAAAACAAAAGCTTGGTGGGTCTAAAGATCCTAAAATAGTTGAGCCAGATAAACAATCTACCGATGTCTTCGAGGCTCATACTCACGATCCAACAGAACTCCTTAATGACCCGCCACCTTCAGTCAATGCCGCCATCTCTAAACAAATGGATGTTGAAGTTAACCCAATGGATAAACATGACCCACCGAGCCCTACCAAGCCTGTTGAAGAGAATTCTTCTCAAAAAACTGCCGAGGACGTCCTCATCACTGGTACAGGCTTCACAGAACCAAGGAATCCTAGTGCCTTAGCTACACATAGTGCCAAGGAAGAGGTTTTAACCACCGAAAAAGGCAAATTGAAACTGGACTTGGAGAGCTATGCAGGCTTTAGCGCAAGTGATATCCATGCAGGCTACTTCAGTCGCCTCCATACCAGCCGTGGCATGGAGGCCGGCCTGGTAAACCTTATGAAGGAACGCTTCGAGGTAAACTACCAGACCCTTTCCATATGAATCCATGTTAGGTGCCAAGTCTATAGGATAAGAAAGAAGTGAAGATACTGTAGACTTGAATAATAGCATTCATCTTGTAGCTTCCCAAAACCAGTTTATACCCATTAGATCCAAATGAGTAGCCCCCAAGGGCCGGCTTAAACTGAAAAGATGAGCCGGGACTTAAAATCGTGCTTCCAAAATCCAAATATGTAGCCACCATGGGCCGACTTAAACTGAAAAGTTGAGCCGGGTCACTAAGTACTTTTTTTAAAGTTGACCTACATTAGCCCCCAAGTGCCAAGTAGAGTACTTGTAATGTGCTTGGGACTTCAATATAGTAATCATCATAACTGCTAAGTCCTGCTTGATTATTGCATTTCAGGCTGAATTAAGCATGGAGGAGTCACAAGTAGGCGACTTGCGGCAGAATATAAAATCGCAGCAAGCAGAAGCTTCAAGGGCCAGGTCAGAACTGAAAGCCGCCTTGGAAGTAAGTGAACAAAATTGAAAACAGACTTTAACACTGAAAGAGCCGACTAGGATACTGAGAAGGCAGCACTATTGAAAAGAGCAAAAGATGCTGAAGCTGCTCTTAAGCCGGTGATTGAGGAGTTATCCGGCTTAAAGCGACACATTATCATATGATAGCAGCCATCTTTGGTAAGTGACACTTAATGTTAGTCTTTCACCACCTATTTATTTTGACCCACCTGGCGACTCATCGTTATGTTTGTTCAACAGGCCCCAGGAGCTCCAATCTTGGCCAAGATATGCTTGTGAAACTCAAAGCCGTATACACCTTGGTGGAACAAGTATACACTGGCACTCAACGAACTCTTGTGGCTATCTCCAATGGTAAACAACTGCCCACACTCATCAGGGAGGTACTGGCCAAACTGTCAATAATGCCCCACAAGCGGGAAGAGATAAAACGATCATCCGCCCGTGCCGGTGCCATTACAGCTCTTAGCCGAGCCAAGGCATGGCAAGCGGAACTAGAACCGGAGGAGATGGCCACTGGCTGTCCAAGTCTCAAAGAAGACGGGTCTCCCTTTGATCAGACGGACTTTGCGAAATGTGTGAAGGAGATGCGTCCCTTAGCGTGCAAACTGGCTGAGGAGACTGATTTATCCAGGTATAAGCCGGCGTACAACATGGAGAATGCTAAGGTTAAACCGCCGGCTTATGACGTCATGGATCTTACTCCTCCAACGCGTAAGCACACTTTTGCCCCTGATGTTGATCCGTCCCCAATTATCCATGATGAAGCTATATTTGAAGCCTTAACTGGCATCAACTGGATGTCACCTGACCTCTAGATGGGAGATGATACGTCTCCAACGTATCTATAATTTATGAAGTATTCATGCCATGTTTACAATAGTTTTATATGATTTTGGTATGATTTGATTAGAACTAACCCGGACTGGCGCTGTTTTCAGCAGAACTACCGTGGTGCTGTTTTTGTGCAGAAATAAAAGTTCTCGAAATGCGATGAAAATCAACGGAGAATTTTTCTGGAAAATATAAAAAATACTGGAACGAAGAGTTTCCGGAGGGGAGGCCTATGGGCCCCACGAGGGTGGAGGGCGCACCTACCCCCTAGGGCACGCCCCTGTGCCTCGTGGACTTCCCGTGGCCCCCTCTAACTTGTTCTCGACGCCAACCTCTCCTATAAATACCCAAAACTCCGGTAAATAACCTAGATCGGAATTTCCGCCGCCGCAAGCCTATGTAGCCACGAGAAATCAATCTAGGCCCTCTCTGGCACCCTGCCGGAGGGGGCCATCATCACCGGAGGCCATGGAGGAGGATCCCGGAGGGGCCATCATCGCCATGAAGGCCAAGGACCAGAAGGAGAACCTCTCCCCATCTAGGGGGTGGCCATGGAGGAGGATCCCGGAGGGGCCATCATCGCCATGAAGGCCAAGGACCAGAAGGAGAACCTCTCCCCATCTAGGGGGTGGCCATGGAGGAGGAAGCACAAGGGGGAGAACCTCTCCTCCTCTCTCTCGGTGGCGCCGGAGTGCCATCGGGAGGGGAATCATCGCCGCGGTTATCGTCTTCATCAACATCACCATCACCATCACCATCCTCATCTCTTTTACGCGGTCCACTCTCCCGCACCCTGCTGTAATCCCTACTTGAACATGGTGCTTTATGCCACATATTATGATCCAATGATGTGTTGTAATCCTATGATGCTTTGAGTAGATATCCTTTGTCTTTGGGTTGATTGATGATCTAGATTGGTATGAGTTGTATGTTTTATTTTGGTGCTGTCCTATTGTGCCCTCCGTGTCACGCAAGCGTGAGGGACTCCCGCTATAGGGTGTTGCAATACGTTCATGATTCGCTTATAGTGGGTTGCTTGAGTGACAGAAGCATAAACCCGAGTAAGGGGGTTGTTGCATATGGGATAAAGGGGACTTGATATGTTAATGCTATGGTTGGGTTTTACCTTAATGATCTTTAGTAGTTGCGGATGCTTGCTAGAGTTAAAATCATAAGTGCACATGATCCAAGAAGAGAAAGTATGTTAGCTTATGCCTCTCCCTCATATGAAATTGCAATGACGACTACCGGTCTTGTTAACAATTGCCTAGGATAATTCCGCACACCGACCCATCATTATTTCACACTCGCTATTTATAATATTTAGCAATATATTCTAACTTTATGATAACCACACTTACTTTTATATTTTAGCTCTCCGATGCCATGCAAAGTTATCCTCTTCATACCCACAACATAGTTTTCTTTCTCGTTTCTAGTTGGAAGCAAACATTCGGTGTACGTACAGTCGTATCAGTGGCAGATATGACTTGAGAGAATATTGATCTTAACTTTAGCTCCTTGTGGGTTCGACACTCCATACTTATCACTTCCACCTTTGGGAATTGCTACGATGATTCTCTGCACTTGGGGATTATCAAGCTCTTTTCTGGCGCCATTGCCGGGGAGCAATAGTGTGGGGTTGATATTCTCGTGTGTGCTTGTTTGCTTTCATCACTAAGTAGATTTTTTTCCTATTTGTTTCTGTTTAGTTGTGGGTGAAACATACAAAAAAATTAAAAGAATGAAAATACAAAAAATTTACTTGCCTCTCATGCCTAAAAAGTTTTTCAATAAGAGAAGTGATTGGAAGGTTATGAATTGGAGAAGTGAGGGTCGACCTTGAACACTTGTGTTCATGCTCATGGAAACAATGTAAAAAATTTCATGGAAGCTTCTCTGAAAATAATTATCCCCTTGTATATATCCATTGTATTATAAAAATAATGTGCCAAGCTTCGGTTTTAGGATGATTAGATTGCTTGTTTACTTTGTGTAGTAGAAAAAAAAACTTTGGCTGTAGCGCGTGAATTTACATTTTTTGACTAGAAAGTTGTGGGTGCACAAAAGTAGGGGCTCTTTTTGTGCCCCTTTACCTGTGCACAGGCAATCAGAGCCGCACCCGCGACCACACTTAGCAGGGCAGATGAGGGAAGCAGAAGTGCAAGGCTACCAGAGCAGCGCTCCAACCAAGGGCGCAGAAGACGGAGCAATCAGACAGGATTCCTCTCGGCAAGACCCTTGCCGGGGCGGCCTACACAGCTTCGGCAAGAGCCTTGCCGGGGCAGCTCGCCCAACACCAACATCGCAGCCACCCTTGAGCCTGAGAGTTCTGACACCATCAACAACATTGGAACCAAGGCTCGGGAAGTGCCTGCATGGTGGCATGCAGATCTTTGTGAAGACTGAGAGCCTACAAATCCTAGATGAGGACCAGAAGACAAGACAATCGCAAGGCTCCTTGCCAAGGATGCCCACGAGGCCTCAGGAAGGCTCCTTGCCAAAGACACTCGCAAGGCCCCGGCAAGACTCTTGCCGAGGGCGCTCACAAGGCCCCGGCAAGACCCTTGCCGGGAATATACGCAAGACCGCGGCAAGACCTTGCCGCCCCATCACCGCCCCAGCTCAGCGGCCAACCCACCAACTGAAGCAAGTACCCACGTGGCAGTACGTGGGTACTAATCCAACTAGCCAAACACCTGCGTGGTGGCATACAGATCTTCGTGAAGACCCTACCACCACGCCAACTCAGCAGCCTGCCAGCCTATGTGGCGCTGCATGCCTCGTTGGCTTGGACGCGTGTCGGAGCAAGGCGGAACGGCGACGGACGGGACGGGCCTCGTTACCGCCCCCGATAAAGCAAGTGGACACCTAAGTAGCGCATTTAATTTACTTTATCCTATAATGACAGGCGATAAGCTTGTACACTGTATACCTTTCCACCTCCTGTGTGCCACTGTGGCAGCCCCTTTTGACTATAAAAGGAGGCCCGAGGCGTATTGAAAGGGGATTCGGATCTTTTGGACGACACACATATCGTAGCTAGTTCAAGAACTCAAGAACACTCAAATATACACCAAAGCAGGACTAAGGTATTACGCATACTTGCGGCCCGAACCTGGGTAAACGATCCTCGTGCTGGCTTCTAGACCTCGCGCCCACCGACCGTAACAAAAGGGATCCCAGTGATCCCATAGGTGTTGTTTCCCCCGACATCTTTGGTGCGCCAGGTAGGGGGCGCAGTTGTGAAAATCTAGTCTATCAGTTAGTCTAGCAGTTCTTCATCACCATGGCTCCAAGGAGGAAGACGACCGAACGAGCGGCATCATTTGCGGATGCAGTAAACGCTCGCGCGGCGACAGAAAAGCTAAGTCATGTGAAACTTTGAGTAATTCCTTTATGTATAAGGTTGTTTTCCTCGGAGATCCTGCTCTTGGTATGAGAAACCTGCACGCCATGGGGACCTTCCGCTATTGGCAACGCCCTTGTTCTGTCTCGAGTCCGCTCAACAGTTGGAGTAGCCGCGTCGAGAACGGCAGGGTGGCCATCCCACCATTGGCAACGCCCTTGTTCTGTTTCGAGTCCGCTCAATAGTTCAAGCAGTCGCGCTGAGAACGGCAAGGTGGGTTTGCTTCGCCGCAAGCACACCCGGCCAGTTGTTGAGGATCCGTCCTCAAAACGCCGCAGCCTGGGTTTACGCGCCAGCAAGCCTATCCAGTTGAGCGTAGGGTGTACATACAAAGAAAGATCGAACAGGAAAATAACATGCATCATTTCAAAGTACTGCGGAGTTATATTACACCAGGTGTTGCTGCGGTTCTAACTAAAGATAAAAATTGTCTTGGTCATGAACCTGTAGCGGCGATGAGAAACGGGGTGCCTAGTTCTGGTGCTCGCCCTCTATCCTCCAAACTCCGTCGACGTGGCTGATGATGGGCTCGATACGCTCTTCGAGCGCTGCAAGGTCCACACCCTCCGGCAAGCTCTCCAGCGCGGCGTCGAAGTCGATGTTGGGGTTCCAGTACGCCACCTTGGTGAGGACCTTGGTCAGGGCACCCGGCAAAAGCCTCCGGGCCTCGTTGGCCAGAGAGGACGCTCTGTTGGAATGGAGCTACTCCAGGGCCTCAAGAACGCCCTCGAAGAATAGGGTCACCTTGGCATTGGGGCTCGCACCCACCTCAGGGGAATACCTGAATCTCGACATGCCCATGGCGGCCAGCTGCGTGGTGAGCTTCTCCGCGACGCCGACGAGGCGACTGATCCAGAGGTTTTCGCCCTTCACATAATCCTCGTGGTTGGCGGCGTCATTCGTCCGCAGCTACTTCTCGTCCTCCAAGGCCTTGGTTAGGGTCTCTTCTCGGGCCCTGACCTCCAAAAGCATCCCCTCAAGACTCTCTAGCTTCACCTTCAGGTCTTTGATGGAGTCATTGGCCTTGGAGAGCAACTCGGCTTTGCCGTGGACTGTGGCCTGCGCCTCCACCAGGGTGCCATTGAGCGTGTCTTTCTCCTTCGCCAGCTCCAGGACCTGTTTCTTCAGGCCATCCCGCTCCACCTCCAGCTCCTTCACTCTGCCGGCATGGACCAGGGCCTGGGCATTGAGCACCTCCCTGTGCCTTTGCTCCAGTTCCTGGGTCCGCAGCACGATGAGCTTCTCAACCTCCTCATCCTTCCCGCGGAGCGTGGCGGCGAGTGCCTCCTCACGAACGGCAAGGTCCTCCTCCTGGGAGTTCAGCTCGGCCTAGTGCTGATGTCAAGCGGCCTCGTCCTTGGCGGCTTGTTCCCTCGCCGCCTCTTGGGCTTTCTCGACGTCGGCCTGCATCAGGATGAGCTCCTGTTTGCGCTCAGCCAACAGATCCTGGGTGACCTTCAGTTCCTCGTGGGCTTGGCGGAACCAGGCCTGCGTCTCGACGACGCGTCCCTCGAGATCCGCCTCCGCCTTGTCCACCACCGCCATCTTGGATTTTGCCTTGTCCAGGCGGGTACGGTGAAGCGCCTGGAGCTTCTGGAAGTTGGTGCTCATGGCCCGAAGCAGCTGCTCCTCTAGGGAACCGCCGCCGCCGGCGCTCGGTTCGTCAACGACCTGGATCCCGGCGGAGGCGAGCGCCTCGTCGTCGAATGCCTCCCCTTCGGTTGGCGCCCTGGTGCTTGCCGTTCCTGGGAGGTGGACGAATAGGTCATCGCCCACCTTCAAGTACTTGCCCGAGACGGAGGCAGCAGAGGAGGAAGGTTGGTCGTCAAGGACCCCCTCCTCGGCAGCGGCCTTGCCGGCCTCCCCTGCAGGCTCCTTGGCGGCCTCTTCAGTGGCGGTCTTGGTGGCCTCCTCGGCGGCGATCTTGTTGGCCTCGGCCTCGGCGTCCCTGGCGACCTCCTCGATAACGGTGTCGATATCCTCCCGGTCCGCCGAGGAAGGATCTGGGTACCAAGAAGAGAGGATGAGACGGGGCCATGGTCAAGGTTCAATAAGAAAAAGAAAGAGTGAGGACCGGAAGCAAACGACTTACCCGCTTCAAGCTGGGAAGAAGTAGCGCCCTCCCCTCCAGCATTTGTTGCCGGGGCAGAACCCCCGGCACCCAAGTTCGCCTCCTCCTCCATATGAGTGGGCTCGGTGGTGGATGCCCTTGCCGGGGACGCCCCTTGGGGCGGCGTAGTTGAGAGGGGCGGCGTGTTGGGGGTGGCCCTCAGCAGCTCCTCCTGCCGCCATTCTTCTCCTACGAACCCGGCGAGGTCAGCATCGAGGATTCACACCCCAATGTTCATCAGTGGAGGAGTGAGTGGTGAGCTTACGCTGGGCGCTGGAGCGGGGGCTGCACCGGGAGCTGCTGTCCGGGCTTCTCTCCACCAACAACGGTGTACGCTAAGTACCCGCCGGGGGCTTGTCGCCCGTCGAGGCCTTGGTCTTCTTCGCCGCCCTCTGGGCCAGCGTCTCCACATCCCTGCAAGGATGAAAACAAGTCAAGAAAACCGGCGCGGTCTGAAGGGACGGGGACGATGAAGGGCAAGATGCTTACTCATCCTCCACCTCCTCTTCCGCTGCCTTCCTCTTCCTCCTTGGGCTGAGAACCCAAGATCGAAGACGACCTTCGTGTCGACATCTGCGAGAGGAGGGGAAGGGGATGGAGTCCGGCAACGCTTGGACGAAGAAGAGGTGGTCGCTTTCTTCTTCGCCACCGCGGCCTTCACCACCTTCTTCGCTGCCGCGGCCCTCGTCAGGTGCACAGACTCCCCCTGGACCTCTTGCCGCTGCTTGGTCTGGCCGGGCCGGACCGGCTCGCCAGAGCTGGCCCACCACAGGACACACCTTTTCCCCGTGGCCGGAGGGTTGTCAGCCTCGGCCTCTTCCTCGGTCGACTCCTGGACCACATATTCGATGAGAGGGGCCCTGGTGAAAGCGCTGCTGGCCTCCCCAGCAGACTCCGCCCATCTGGCAAGCTCCTTCTCCTCCGCGGCCGGCTCGGCCTCGTTCTCCACGTGGTCCGCGCAGCCAGCCTCTCTGGCAAGCACCGCCTCCGCCGCCCTGGCGGCGATGTAGTCTAGCTCCTCCTTGGTGGTATCCTGGATAAGCAGTGGCTCATCGCGGATGTACCTCTCCGACAGGTTGTCGAAGAACTCCTGCACCTGCTCCGCCTCTGGCTCGGCCCAATTTGGGTCAAGGTCGTGCGTGTTGAAGTTCGGCATCATGGCGATGATGTCGGTTTGGCGAGAGTTGTTGCTCAGCGGGACCACTCCTGCCGGCAACCCGAACAGAGGCCCCTTGACGGCCTTGCCGGCTCTCTTAGCCCTGCCGTCGTCACCCACATTGAGCTGAAAAAGCCTCTGACAAAAATGGGTGTGCCCCATCACCGTGAAGTTGTGCTTCAAGCCAGGGCGAAGCCTCATGATGTCGGCCACGTTCCTGAAGAGCCAAGCCGGCCTCCCCTTGTTATGCAGTGGGGCGATTCGGCAGCGGATGAAATCGGCCCCAATCATCTCAAGGGTGAGCCCGGCCATGGTGAGGCGATGGATTCTTGTAGTAGCGATCGCGAGCTTGTTGTCGTCAGCGTCGGGGTCGCTCCAGTCCTTGTGACAGACTGGCGGGCTCTGACGAACTCGGCAGAACTCCTGCGGATCCTCCTCCTCGATCCATAGCCATCGGCCCCACCACTCCTCCCACCTCTCCTTCTGGGCGCCCTCCGGATACGTGCCCTTCTCCTGGGTCCGTGGGATGCAGGTGACGCAGCCGAAGATGGCACCCCCCCGCCTGGATATGGGGATAGAAGTAGTGGCGAAAGAGCGCCGTGTGGGAAGCATTCCGGCGAAGCCCTCACAGAGGTGGGCAAAGAAGGCCATGCACGCCACGGCATTCGGCCTGAAATCAAGAAGATGGAAGACGTAGGTGTGCATGACATCATTGAAAAAATCAGAGAAAGGGTGGCAGAGCCAGCAGGAGAAGTAGTCAACAAAGAAAGGATACCGATTCGGACCGGCCTCAGCAAAATCGGTGGGGATGATGTGCGTGGCCGGATGCCCCGTCGTCTTCGCTCCCCACATAGGCCTGAAGTAGTCCCTGAGGTGGACCGCATCGATCATCGAGGGGAAGAGGGCAAGCTGCGTCCGAAGCGCCGCCAACTCACTCTCCGGCACCTCCTTCTCCCCGGCATCCTTGGCCACTCCCTTGCCCTTACTGGTTTTGGGTGCCATGGTGGCCGGGAAAGAGGTGAGGAATCTGGAGCAATGGGAGATTGAGGGCAATGGGGGCGCATCAGCGGCGGATGGAGGCGGGAGTTTCGGCTTTTTTGCTTGAGGAAGAAGGAAGGGACAGCGGTTCCGAAATTGGAGAGACGCGGAGGGTAAATGAGCAGCACGCCCGCGGTTTCCCCTTTTTATGGCGAAGGCGTGGACCGCCTCTCTACCATTTACCATGATGTGACGCATGAGGGTAGCAACCGCCCCATGCACGACCCCCACGTCGCGCATTCAACGCGGGTCGTGGGGAAGCGCAACCAACGGAGAGGTTACCGCAGTAAAACTCCGCCCCGCGTGCCCGCGCACCGTTTTGGGCCTAGCCCAACAACGCGTCGTGCTTATGTGTGGCCGAGGCCCGGGGGCTCCTAATGGTGCACAAAAGTAGGGGCTCTCTTTTGTGCCCTTTACCTGTGCACGGGCAGTCAGAGCCGCACCCGCGACCACACTTAGCAGGGCAGAGGAGGGAAGCAGAAGTGCAAGGCTACCAGAGCAGCGCTCCAACCAAGGGCGCAGAAGACGGAGCGATTAGACAGGCTTCCTCCCGGCAAGACCCTTGTCGGGGCGGCTTACACAGCCTCAGCAAGAGCCTTGCTGGGTTAGCTCACCCAACACCAACATCGCAGCCACCCTTGAGCCTGAGAGTTCCGACACCATCGACAGCATTGGAACCAAGGCTCGGTAAGTGCCTGCATGGTGGCATGCAGATCTTTGTGAAGATAGAGAGCCTACAAATCCTAGTTGAGGACCAGAAGACAAGACAATCAAAAGGTTCCTTGCCGAGGATGCCCACGAGGCCCCGGCAAGGCTCCTTGCCGAAGACACTCGCATGGCCCCGGCAAGACTCTTGCCGAGGGCGCTCACAAGGCCCCCGCAAGACCCTTGCCGGGAATATACGCAAGACCGCGACAAGACCTTGCCGCCCCATCACTGCCCCAGCTCAGCGGCCAACCCACCAACTGAAGCAAGTACCCACATGGCAGTACGTGGGTACTAAACCAACTAGCCAAACACCTGCGTGGTGGCGTACAGATCTTCGTGAAGACCCTACCACCACGCCAACTCAGCAGCCTGCCAGCCTACGTGGCGCTGCATGCCTCATTGGTCTGGATGCGTGTCGGAGCAAGGCGGAGCAGCGACGGACGGGACGAGCCTCGTTACCGCCCCCGATAAAGCAAGTGGATACCTAAGTAGCGCATTTAATGTAGTTTGTCCTATAATGACAAGCGATAAGCTTGTACACTGTATACCTTTCCACCTCCTGTGTGCCACTGTGGCAGCCCCTTTTGACTATAAAAGGAGGCCCGAGGCGTACTGAAGGGGGATTCAGATCTTTTGTACGACACACGCATCGTAGCTAGTTCAAGAACTCAAGAACACTCAAATATACACCAAAGCACGACTAGGGTATTACGCGTCCTTGTGGCCTGAACCTGGGTAAACAATCCTCGTGCTGGCTTCTAGACCCGATCTTTGCACAACCTCGCGCCCGCCAACCGTAGCAAAAGGGATCCTAGTGATCCCATAGGTGTCGTTTCCCCCGACAAAAGTCATATGGGTCTGAAACTTTTTGCACATTACTTCTGTAAAAATTGTTTAAATTGTCATATTTTCTTAGAATATTTTGGAGTTACAGAAGTTTACTAAACTTCCAGATTACTACAGACTGTCCTGTTTTTGACAGATTCTGTTTTCTATGTGTTGTTCGCTTATTTTGATGAATCTATGGGTAGTATCGGGGGGTATGAACCAAGGTGAAGTTGGAATACATTAGATATAGTTCTAATATGAAATTGGAATGAGTTTGCAACACTACCTAAAGGTAGCGATTTGCTTTATTATACTAACGGATCTCACAAAGTTTTTGTTAAATGTGTGGATGAAGTGTTCGAAGATCGAGGAGCTATCAATATGAGAAGAATAAAGGGAGGAAAGAGTTCAAGCTTGGGGATGCCCAATGCACGCCAAGTAAATATTTCAAGGATACTCAAGCATCTAAGCTTGTGGATGCCCCGGTTGGCATCCCATCTTTCTTCTTCAACAATTATCGGTATACCTCAGTTTTTGTTTTGTTCACATGATTTGTGTCCTTTGTGTTTTTGTTTTTCCTTTAAGAACCATGCTAGTATGAGATAGCCCTTCATTGATTTATAGAATACTTCATGTGCTTCACTTATATCTTTTAAGTATGATCTTGTAGAATTGCTCTATGTGCTTCACTTAAATCTTTTGAGTATGGTTTTATAGAATGCTTCGTGTGCTTCACTTATATATTTTGAGCTTGGATATTGGTTAGTCTATATTAATTGTAGAATGCTCCATGAACGTCACTTATATCTTTTGGAGTATGAATAATACTATAATCTAAAGTGGGGTTGGAAGAGTGTCAACTTTAGGAATTAGTGATCCCACTATTTTGGAGGGTGTTGAATCTTAGTGTGATATTTATGAAAGTGGATTTGGAAGAGTGTCAACTTTAGTTAGTAATGATTCCACTATTTCGGAAGAGGTTCCAATTGATTATAAGAACAAAGCTACTATCTATGATGATTATTGTGATGACATGTATGCTATAAAGAATAATGTTAACCATGAAACTTGCCATCATGATTTTAATTTTCAATTGGATTATGCCTCACATGACCGTTATTCTGTTGAGTTTGCTCCCATTATTCCGTATGAGAAGAATTTTGCTTATGTGGAGAGTAGAAAAATTTCTATGGTTGTAGATCATGAAAAGAATGCTTTACACTACAAAAAAATACACTTCCGTGATGATACGTGTTTCTCACAATAGGTCACGTTTTCTGTCATGCATGTACATCCATGACAAATTTATGACAGAATCAAGATAGTCATACCTGTGCTGTCGTAGAAGTGTTCCATGACATTACCAAAATTAACATCACGGAAGTGTCCACTTCCATGACGATAAATCGCGCGTCACAGAAGTGCTTTCGTCAAGGGTGAGCGACACGTGGCATCCACCGTAACGGAACGCCGTTAAGCTATCGGGTCCGGTTTTGGATCTGATAACCCGTTAACAGCCCCGACCAATGGGGATTTTCGATGTGTAAAATCATCATTGGCTGGAGGGAACACGTGTCGGCTCGCCATTGGGACAGATGTCATCCACTCATTGGACCCAAAGCGCCTATGATACATCGACACGTGGCACGGCCCAACAGAGGCCCATTCCTGTGAAAAGGCCAGCCCGTTTGACTTGGTCAAAAGGTGGCAGGCCAGCCCACGGCAAGCCTGTTAACGGCCTGTTCGCATATAGCCCATTTACAGCCCGCTAACCCAGGGCTCGTTTATGGCCTATCCGAATTAGGCCCAGTAGCGTCATCTGGGCCGTCCAATATAATTCCAGCCCATTTTAACTTCCGGCCCATGTATGGCCCGTGACGTCTTTCGGCCCATATGAGGCCCTTAGTAACCCTCGGCCCATTAACGGCCCGTGGTAAAATTGGCCCGTAATGAACAGTGTATCACTTTATACCCATTAACGGCCCATTATACCGTTGGGCCGTTTCCAGCCCATGTTATCTTTCGGCCTTCTCAGGGCCCATTTATTCTTGGGCTCATTTCCAGCATTCGTTTACTTTCGGCCCGTTACTGCCATTTTCTGCTTGTGGGCCAAATTCAGCCCGTGGTTACAGTCGGCCCGTTTGTGGCCCGATAATACGTTGGGCCATTTTCATAGCGTCATCAAATACGGCCTATTAACGACGGCCCGTTATGGTCGGCCCATGAACGGACGATTTCAACTCTAGCCCATTTACGGCCATAATGTGGTCTGTTATTGGCCCATGTTTGGCCAACCGATCATACGGCCCGTAGAAGGCCCATTGATGATACAACCCGTAGAAGGCCCATTGTGTCTACGGCCCGTATAAGGCCCATTGTTTCTACGCCCCGTAGAAGGCCCATTGTTTCTACGGCCCTTAGAAGGCCCATTGTTTCTACGGCCCGTAGGAGGCCCATGTTAACTACAGTAAATATGTAGCCCATGGTTAATGTGGCCTAGTATTAAAAAATAGGCTATTGCGGGCACTAGCAAACCGCGGAAAAAGAAACACTGACTACAAGAAAACAAATAAACAAGACAATAAGGAAATAAATAGGCAAGCAACTTACGTTAGGCTATCACGGCTATTACACATATTACATCCACTGGCATCAAAGTTCGCCACTAGTGCAAATATAGGGAACAAAGCAGCATATAAACGCCGCAGCAAAACAAGTCCAGAACTGAAACCACTTCAGAAGAGCTCAAGAAACAATATCCTGGGTACCCATAATGCTGGCAAGATGCTTAGCAAGCTTATTAACTTTCTATTGTTTGGCGCTTAAATCCTCCAGCACTTGCTGTTGCACCAGAAAGTATGCATCTGAATTCTGCAGGGACTTCCTCAGTCCTTTGGCTTCCTGTCGCATAACATCTGATCGATGTCTTTCAACTTGAAGTTGAGACTCAAGAAGCCGAACTGATTCAGGCAGCGAGTTTGAAGAGCTGGTGCCAGCAGTAGTAGCCAGTAACTCGAACACTACATCAAGACAGGACTTTGGGGTTGTCTCAGTGTCTTCAATATAGTTTTTATCAGCTTTCATGGAGACCAATAGGGATGTCTCACTATCTTGAACCTTATCTGCATTACTTCCTGTACCATTGCATAACGGGGTACTCTTCTCCAATATTTTATCCGCATTCTAAAAGAGAAACAAACAAACACATCACAGGTTTACAATGTAGTATATGAAACTCATTTTGGTAAACCAGTTCAGTAGTAAGGTGGACAGGATAACAGCATGAAACAAACATATATCTATGTAGTATGGTCACTGTATGGTCTATATCATTCTAGTTTATGTTGCCAAATCAAGATAGATACAGTTCGAATCATATCTATTTAAGACAAAGCAGCTTAGACAGAATATAAGTGTGGGAAACTACACAGCAATAAGAACACTTGTAAGGTGCATGGCATGAGAATATAACTGTTTATTCAATTGAAAGTGAAATCAACATAGAGCAAGTTACAACAGCAAACACGTTAAAGAAACAGGTTTAAAACATACCTGTTGCGCCATTGGAGTTTCAATTGCATCCTTCAAATTTGAAATTAGTAGGTATGAGTAAATACAGTGATGCAAGAGTAAAGTAGTATGAACCATAGCTACGGAACCTGACCTGAGAACAATTCTTCTTCTTCTTTAAGCGTTGACTTGGGGTTCGGAGTGGTGGTCCTCGTGCTTTGGGCACTGCAGTTGCCTTACTCACTGCTCGTGTTTGGGTGCTCTGTGGTGGAGACGGTGCTGTGTCAACGGGAACTGGGTTACTATATGCAGGGGTTGGGGTTAGAAGGGGTGTAGCTGGTTCTCTGTCCAACTGGGTAGGGGTACAATGCGTGAGTCTGGGTTATGTGTGGTGGGGCTGGTTCTTGGGGAAGTACAACCTTGGTTCGACAGGTAGCACGATCTTTTCTGAAGACCGTGTTTTTACTCCCACAGATACTGCCATCACCCCCTCCAATTGAAATGGTTGATAAACAAGAAAAGTAATTGAATGTACAGACATTGTAAGATAGACAGGTCAATGGATAGTAGGGAAGAAAACAGGGCATGAAATAATTCACATTTATGTTGTCTAACCAAACAGAATAGCAGGACATAATTTCACATATATGATGGCTAATTAAACAGGATAGCATGACACAATTTCACATGTATGATGGCTAACTAAACAGGATAGAATGACATACTTCAAAATATGATGACTATGTAAACAGGATGACATGATATAACTATACGATGTGTCTATTAAAGTGGTTGGCATGCCATAAATCACAAACATGCCGTCGATGGAAACATGATGGCATGATATAATTCACGGATAGAATGACATAATTCAAAATATGATGACTATGTGAACAGGATGAGATGATATAACTATATTATGTCTTTAGAAAATGGGTTGGCATGCCATAATTCAGATACATGCTGTCTATGTAAACATCATGGCATGATATAATTCAAATATATGATTTATATACTAAGGAAGTGAGCAGAGGGCAATCGCATATATGATGTGTCAACTAAGGAGATGGCATTCAATATCGTGTATATGATGTAAAAACTAAGCATTGCAATACAACATATGCATGATATGAGTAATATAACCCTGCCAAGTTTGAGCATACACCTCAGGGGGATAATAGGACTGGTCATCTGCCTCTGAATCCTCCTCTGAAGAGGTATCTGTAACCAACAAGATATCTGCTTCACCAGGTAGCATTGTCTGCTCTGAAGACCTTGTTTTCACTCCAGATTTCCCCATCACCAATTCAAATGGCTGATGCACAGGAAGAGCAGTTGAATATACAATCATTGTCGACAAAAGCAATGAGAAATACAAAAAAAGGACGTCATGATATAATTCACATATATGACGCTTGGCTAAACAGCATGGCATTGCATAATTCATATATATAATGCCTTGCAACAAGATAGCATTGCATAATTCACGTATATAATGTCTTGCAACAAGATGGCATTGCATAATTCACATATATGGTAATTAGACACTAAACAGGTGGCATTCACACAAAGCATGTCTAAACTAAGCAAATGACATAGCAATGCAAGATACCATACGCACGATATGAGCATCATAACCATGCCAAGTTAGAGCATGCACCTCGGGGGGGGGGGGAATAGGACTGGTCATCTGTCTCTGAATCCTCCTCTGAGGAGCTATCTGTAACCAGCAAGACATGCGCTTCATCAGATAGCATTGTCTGCTCTGAAGATCTTGTTTCCACTCTAGATTTTTCCATGACCGTGCCGAATGGCTGATGCACAGGAAGAGTAATTGAATGCACTAAAATTGTTGACAAATTTAACACGTAATAAAAAATGATGTCATGATATAATTCACATATAAGATGACTGGCTAACCAGGGTGGCATTGCAAAATTCACATATATGATGCCTAGCTAAACAAGATGGCATTGCATGATTCACATATACGATAAAGAAACTAAACAGATGGCATTAACACAAAGCATGTCTAAACTAAGCAGATGACATCTTTGATGTATACAGTAAGCAATGCAAGGCACCATATGCATGATATTACCAACATCAGCATGCCAAGTTAGAGCGAAGACCTGATGGGGTAAATAGGAGTGGTCTTCTGCTTCTGAATCCCCCTCAGAACAGTTATCTTCCTCTTGATTACGATCCGAAATGGGTGGAGGGGCGCTGCCTTTGCGCCCACCATGGAGCGACGTCTGCATGAAATTTTATTGCCACGCAAGGCTCGTCTCTTTTGCTCTACATGTTCAGTTCCATTGTGTACAATAACTGACATGCATAGGAATAAAACATAGTGAGATTATGTTAGGAGTGCATGCACAAATCCAGAGTGATGGTAGCAAACTGTGGATAGACCCAAAACAAATGATAGCAGGCAGATAATAGCTTTAGTTAAAAAATACAGACAATGGCTCCTGTAATGTTTGTTTGCACCCAACATGAAACTCATAGTAGACACCCGAGATTAACCAGATAGTAGAGAGATAGTACTGATTGCTGCCCCAATATGTACCCCACAACCATTTAAAAACTCAAGTTTCAGCATAAGTTTGGACCTGAGTCGGAGTCTAATAGGTGAACACGATGATAAAGTAGCATGTCATCATATTAAGCGATGCATAACGTAAGCAGACACGAAAAAGTGCGACCTCTCTTGCGGACCCGTGTAGTCCTCAAGGTCATCTGCTCAGTTGATGATGGTAATGCAGTTGTCGTGGCTGCCAGCGGCGGGGAAGAAGATCTGAGGCGGCGAAAGATAGTCTGGAGACCGGATCCCTGCTGTGGTGAACCCTTCCGTCGTTGGAGCAGCTGAGCTGGGGTGGAACACAGCACCGCAGGAGCAGGACAAACCACACAAGGTTTTCTTTGACACATATCTGTAACAGAAGTAATTGTGTAAGGGCTTGTTTGAATTTGAGGATTCTAGCAATGCAGGGATAGGAAATAGACAGGAATAGGATAGGAATGCACGTGCAAAACAGAGAATTTAAAAACACAAGATTTCTTCCAATCTGGGTGTTTGGTTCACAAGAATTGGAAGATCACAGGATGCAAAGAAGCATGGTGAGATTAAGTCAAACCACAAGAAGTGTACAACCTCTTTGGCGAAGCCATGTCGATCTCAGCGTGATTGGGTTGGCCGGTGACGATGCTCCGGCTGACTTGGCTGTCGGAGGAGGGGAAGAAGATCTTAGGCGTCTGGAGATGGAGCACGAGGTACTGCTCCGCTGTGACGGAGGGTTTCGTCATTGGAGCAGCTCCGGTGAGTTGTACGACGCCGAGGCTGAAGCAGGACAAGAGAGACAACATTAACTTGAGTGAAATTCTAATAGCATCTCCAATAGATGACGTAAAATACATAACCACAAAGTGCTAGATGTACACATCAGCCGCTCATCTCTGAACTTAACTATCGAAACTGAATTTAACTGTCGAAACTGAACTTAACTGTCGAAACTGAATTTTGCTGTCAAAACTGAATTTTACTGTCGAAACTGAACGCACTAGAGGTGAGGCTACAAGTGAGTCGACTGACTTTTTCATCTCTGGTCAGTCGATTTTCCAGCCGTTGGATACGAAATCAAGGGCCTGCAGTTCATCTTCAACCTCCACCCCCCTGAGCCGCCAGCCACCACCGGCCAAACAGCCGCCCCCCGCCGCCCGCGGCCGGCGGTGCGCCGCACCACCCGCCCCGAAAACACTCCCCACCGCCGGTCCGCCGCCACCCCGGCCATCCCTATAGGCTCCCCCGTGCCGAGCTTTTTCTCCGGCGATCCCCACGCCACCGCCCCACCACCGCCGGCGACCACCGCCCC